>NC_057798.1:45822380-45839582 GCF_018294505.1 Triticum aestivum | reverse complement strand
TGGTGCTGTTAGGGAGATCAGGGCAACTCAACTTCTGTTTGACAGCTACAAGGTTATTTTTGAAGGTCGCGAGAACAACTCGAATGCCCATAGTTTGGCTAAGTACTCAGTTTCACTTGACCAGGGTCGCCATTTGTGGTTTGGTGCTCCGCATGACCCAATTTGTATTCCAATGAACATTATCCAGCAATAAAGCTTAGCCTTTCCTCGAAACAAAAGAGTCTAGCTTTCGTCTAAATATAAATCAAACTACTATGAGGATCCCATGAGCAATAAATAAAACTAAATAAAAGAAAGTAGCTCTACAGGCGCCCAAAGAAATGACTCACGTGCTAAAAACCATCATGTTTGTGCGCCGTAGACAAAAAAAATTGCGCTCCAGCAAACGCTGTAAAATAGAGCGCGCACAAAAAACTTTAGCATAGGGGTGTGTGCGCGTGGGCTGCTGGGCTGTAAATTTGGGGAGCCGGATTGTGCGCGCGGGCTGTTGTAGGTGAGACCGCCGGATTGGGCGCCGTGGTTTTGTGCATCTAGAAAACCTCTTCATCACTCCTGCGTGCAAAATGACTATTTTGATGCTGTGAAAGTATTATACCGCGCCAAGATGAAGCACGCCTGTTGGAGATGCTGTTAGTGGGGAAATAAGACTGCAAATACTCCTTGCTCACTGGTTAATAGTTCGGAAGTTCATGCAAAGATGCAACGCACGAAGATTCACAAGAACTTTTATTCTCACGAGGCACGTGATTTGTACCACTCACGTGTACTTCCCAAAGTTACACTTTTTTTTTTCGGAAAAACTTCCAAACTATTCATCTTCAATCATGGCAGTACAACGAATACCAGAAATAAAAATTACATCCAGATTCGTAGACCACCTAGCGACGACTACAAGCACCGAAGCGAGCCGAAGGCGTGCCGCCGTCATCGTCCCTCCATCGCCGGAGCCGGGCACAACTTGTTGTAGTAGACAGTCGGGAAGTCGTCGTGCTAAGGCCCCATAGGACCAACACCCCAGAACAGCAACCGCCGCCGATGAAAAATAACGTAGATCAGAAGGATCCAAACCGAAGACACATGAACGTAGACGAACAACGACGAGATCCGAGCAAATCCACCAAAGATAGATCTGCCGGAGACACACCTCCACACGCCCACCAACGATGCTAGACGCACCGCCGGAACGGAGGCTAGGCGGGGAGACCTTTATTCCATCTTCAAGGAGCCGCCGCCGTCTCGCCTTCCTGAGTAGGACACAAACCCTAACAAGATTGAAAAAAACAACTAAAAACGGAGCCCTCCCGCCGGCCCTTGCCAGGATCCACCGCGCCTCCATGGCCCTAGGGCCAACGGAGACGAGGCGGACCTGCGCTGGCGCCGGCGAGAGGCACGAACTCTAACTTTCTTTCTTGGAGGAGGAGGAGGAGCAAAAAAAAAAAAACTGAACGAACTGCAAGTTTCCCAAAGTTACACCTTGATAAGAACTAACACGTGTAACAAGATATAAAATTAACACATCACATCACATCACGTTATGACTCTGTTTGTTTGAACCCTAGCCACATTGCGTCGGCAAATTATTAAGTTGTTGTTGCGCAGAGGAAGGAAGCTGCAGCGACGGAGTTTGATCGTTTGACCATCGGATGCGAAGGAAGAAAATGGAGTACAAGTGAAATGAAATGATAGAGCGTGTCTACATGTCGAGGGCGGCCAGCTCCCGTAGGAATGCCTCGGCGTGCTCCGGCGTGACGCAGCGGGACATGACGTTGACGCCGTCCTTCCCCATGCACGGCGGGCACACCACGCAGAAAAACCCCACCGCTTTCTCCGGCTGCCACATCACCCTCGCCGGCTTCCCGCGTCCGAAGTCCGCCGCCTCCTATGACGAAGCGTAGAACCCTTTGTTTCGGGCCGCATTGTATTTATATGACCGAAGTTTTGAAGTACAAGTTGAGAGAGATCGATCGTGATCGTGATCTGCTCGAGAGGTTACATGGGATACGGGAGAGAAGAAAAGATAGATAGAGATACAAGTTTAAACAACTATCCTATCTCTATACACTTTGTATTCTAACACTCCCCCTCAATCTAAACCCTACTTGCCAAGGTTAAGATTGTACTTGAAATCATCTAACCTCCGCATTGTCAAAGGTTTTGTGAATCCATCAGCAAGTTGATCACCTGTTGGAATAAACCTTATATCAAGCAATTTTCGTGCCACTCTTTCTCTGACAAAGTGAAAATCAACTTCAATATGCTTTGTCCGTGCATGAAAAACAGGATTAGCTGAAAGATAGGTTGCACCAATGTTATCACACCATAATCTTGCAGCCTGTGGAACTTTAATTCCAAGTTCATGTAACAATGTCTGAATCCACATTACTTCAGCTGTTGCATTAGCTAAAGCTTTATACTCAGCCTCAGTGCTTGAACGTGAGACTGTTGCCTGTTTTCTTGCACTCCATGACACAAGGTTTGTTCCCAGAAACACAGCAAAGCCACCTGTTGACCTTCTATCATCAGCACACCCTGCCCAATCTGCATCAGAGTAAGCTGACACAAGCATAGAAGAAGACTTGACAATCTGGAGACCAAGTCCCTCTGTGAACTTGAGATACCTCAAAATCCTTTTGACTGCTGTCCAATGAACAGTAGTAGGAGCATGCAAATATTGACATACTTTGTTAACAGAATATGAAATATCAGGACGTGTAAGAGTCAAGTATTGTAATGCACCTACAACACTTCTGTAATTTGTTGCATCATCTGGCCCAAGTGCTTCTCCACTTTCAACAGTAAGCTTTTCTGAAGTAGAGATAGGTGTACTGACCGGCTTACATTTTTCCATACCTACCCTTCTGAGAATGTCCATGGTATATTTCTCTTGTGTAAGAAGTATGCCAATCATTTACCTTCTTGACCTCAATTCCAAGAAAGTAATGTAGATCTCCCAAATCTTTGAGGGCAAACTCCAACTTCAAATCCTTAAGCAGACAAGTTGTAGCATCTGAGCTGGAACTGGCAACGATTATATCATCAACGTAAACAAGAACAAATATAGTAATATTGTTCTTATGATAAAAGAATAATGAGGTATCTGCCTTTGATGGTGTAAACCCAAGCTTTTGCAACTGTGTACTTAACCTCGAATACCAGGCTCTTGGGGCCTGTTTTAACCCATACAATGCCTTGTCCAACTTACAGACATAGTTTGGTGTGTTTTTGTTTTCATATCCTGGTGGCTACCTCATGAACACTTCTTCCTCAAGAACACCATGAAGAAACGTGTTCTGAACGTCTAGCTGTCGTAGGCTCCAGCCTCTGGAAATAGCAATAGACAACACAAGTCGAATAGTAGCTGACTTAATAACAGGACTAAAAGTATCTTCATAATCTATACCAAACCTTTGCTTAAAACCTTTTGCAACCAGTCTGGCTTTGTACCTGTCTATACTTCCATCAGCTCTTTTCTTAATCTTATATACCCATTTGCAGTCAATCACATTAGCATCCCTCTTTGGGGGAACTAATCGCCAAGTTTTGTTTTGAATTAATGCATCATATTCAACATCCATAGCCTTCTTCCAATCCTTGTGTGCAAGAGCATCATGCAAATTTGTTGGCTCACCAACGGTTGTGAGAAAAGCTCGCTTGAGTTTATCATACCTGATTGTACCATCTGTATATTGCTTCTCCTTGACAATACCTGACCGAGATCGTGTATGACGGAGAGGAACTGAAATTGCTGCAGAAATAGCCACGGATCCGTCTGATCCGTCTGGCACAGAAGATCCTCCAACGGCAGACACGCTCCCCCCATCGCCAGCGGCATCGGAACGCGTGGCGCAGGGCGAGACGCTGCGGCGCGGGCTGGTGGGCTCCGCGCCTGTCGGGCTGTCGGCCACCGGGGCAGAGGCGCTGATTGGCTCCGCGCCTGGTGGGCGGTCGGCCACCCGACCGGGCGTTACGGGAGACGCGAGGCGATCCGCCTGGGATCCCGCTCCCGTCAGACTGCGGCGCGAATCATCCTCGGATCGCGTGACCGCAGTGCCAGGCGAATCTGCCTGGGATCTGGCGCCTGGTCCTGTTTTGGCTGCATCTACACACATAAAATCATGACCTGTGGCTTCACAATCAACATGAGATTCAAAATTTTCCATGGAATTTTCCACATGATCAGTTCTAATTAATTCACCCCCGTGATCAGGAGAAGATAAAGAATCAGAAAGAAGGGAGATTTCAGCACGCAAAAGAGCTCCCGCGTTAGGATGAAGTTTAGCAAATGGAAATAATGTTTCATCAAAAATAACATCACGAGATATATAGATACGACCGGATGAGATTTCTAGACATTTGTATCCTTTATGAAGATTACTATAGCCAAGAAACACGCATTGGGTGGACCGAAACTCAAGTTTATGGTGATTGTAAGGACGCAAGTTTGGGTAGCAAGCACACCCAAAAAATTTTAGAGAGCTATAGTCTGGTTTTTGATGAAACAAGCGTTCCAAAGGAGTGGTGTTGCCAATGACTCGACTAGGCAAACGATTTATAAGGTAAGTAGCCGTGATAAAGGCCTCATCCCAATATTTAAGCGGCATTGATGCATGAGCTAGAAGAGACAAACCAACTTCCACAATGTGGCGATGTTTGCGTTCGGCTGAACCGTTTTGTTGATGTGCATGAGGACAAGAGACATGATGAATGATGCCAACGCTACGGAAGAAAGAATTGCGTTTCTCATATTCTCCTCCCCAGTCACTTTGGACTGCAAGGATCTTTCTATCAAACTGTCTTTCAACAAGTTTTTGGAATTCTTGGAAAACAGAAAAGACTTCAGATTTGAACTTAAGCAAATATATCCATGTAAATTTGCTATAATCATCAATAAAACTGACATAGTATTTCTTGCGACCAAAAGAATCTCTTGCATGACCCCATACATCACTGAAAATAAGCTCTAAAGGAGCATGAGACACACTATTTGACAGAGGATAAGGAAGTTGGTGACTTTTTGCACATTGGCAAGCTTCACAAACTGACTCACTTTCGGGACTACGTGATAACGAAAGATTGCCTTTATTGACTACTTGCTTGACTATATTTGAAGAAGGATGACCTAATCTTTGGTGCCATTTGGCTAAGGAAGGCTTGATGGCAGAAAAAACTCGACGATGACGCTTTCGATCAAAGACTCTTGATGTGATGGGATATAATCCTCCAATGCATCTACCGTGATGGATGAGCTCCTTCGTTGCCCGATCCTTTATGAAAAAATAGGTAGGATGAGTTTCAAAGAAAACATTATTGTCGGAAGTTAAACGAGACATGGAAGCTAGATTTTTATCGGCTTGAGGTACATGAAGGACATCTTTAAGGACAAGATCACGTTTAAGGCTAGGGGAATTAATAGAAGATTGACCAATGTGGGTGATGTCCATACCTCCACCGCTTGCGGTGTGAATCTGATCACTGCCGTGATACCTCTCTCGGAGGGCAAGCTTCTCTAGCTCATTCGTGACATGATCCGTAGCTCCAGAGTCAGCATACCAGACCGTGTCACCATCAGCTCCGCCGTGCTCCCGCATGGCTGCAGCGACATGCTTTGTGTCGGGCACGAAGTCCTCATCATACCGGCGCCAGCAGTCAATGACTTCATGGCCCGGTTTCTTGCACAGCTGACATCTAGGACGACGGTTGTTGTTGTTGTAGCCGCCGCCGCCGTTGTAGCCGCCGTTGTAGTTGTTGCCGCCGCGGTCACCACCATTGTTGCCGCGGTCACCAGGGCGACCGTGGCCCTGGTTACCACTGCGCCCACCGCCGCTGCTGTTGCTGCGACCGCGCCACTGCTGTCCACGCCCACGACCGCGTCCACGAGAGGCGACGTTGACAGAAGACTGGCGCAGATTGCCTCCTTGAAGCATGCTGAGGCGGGCGTCAAAACTCAGGAGCTGGCTATACAGCTCCTGAACCGTAACAGGTTCGATCCGCGCCGCCAAGGCCGAGATCACTGGATTGTAGTCGATGTCAAGGCCGGCGATGACGTGGGAGATGATCTCGGCGTCTCCGAGCGGTGCACCAGCGCAAGCAACTTCATCTGTAAGGGTTTTAATTTTCCCAAGATATTCTGCCATGGTTAGATTACCTTTCTGCAGATTGGTGAGCGCCATCCTCGTATTGATCTTCTGGGCTTGCGTTTGCGCGGCAAACATGGCATGGATAGAGTTCCACACCTCGGCCGGCGTCTGGAGCATTGCTACTTGGGCAAGGACCTCTCGAGACAAGGACCCCATGAGATACCCTTGTAGCTGCTGCTGCCGCGCAAACCAGATCGATCTGGCGACGTTGAAGACCTGCTCTTCCTTCCCATTGTTGTCGATGGTGATGGTGGCAGGGGGCGCCGGGCTTGTGGCGTCGAGGAAGTGCTCCATCTGTGCTCCTTTGATCTGAGGTAGCACGACAGCCTTCCAGAGGAGGAAGTTTGTCCTCGTAAGCTTCTCTGACGGAGGCGGACCGAGGGAGGGCAAGCTGCTGCTGGAGGTGGAAGATGAGGCGAAGGTGGAAGGTGCAGATAGGGTGGACAAAGCGCTCATGGTGGATGCGGACGCGGTGGCAGCAGCGGTGGACGACGTGGTTCCTGTCATGATTGCCTCTCTCTCGATCTTGGTTCCTCTCTTCTGCGATCAACTAGATGGATTCCTTCTCGAGGGCTAGACGTACGAGAGGAAGGGCTCTGATGACCATATGACGAAGCGTAGAACCCTTTGTCTCGGGCCGCATTGTATTTATATGACCGAAGTCTTGAAGTACAAGTTGAGAGAGATCGATCGTGATCGTGATCTGCTCGAGAGGTTACATGGGATACGGGAGAGAAGAAAAGATAGATAGAGATACAAGTTTAAACAACTATCCTATCCCTATACACTTTGTATTCTAACACCTCCAGCCCAAGCTTCTGCCAGCTCGAGACGGCGATCGCGTGGTACCTCGGGGATGACATGAGCCTGCCCAGGTCGTTCCCCGAGGCGGCGCCGGCATCCATCAGCAGATCCAGTATATCCGCGTGGCCCTTTATGAGCTTCACCAGGTCCTTGATCTCGGCGCCCGCCACCGCGCCGCTCGTCGCCACCACCAGCTGGCTGCCGAAGCAGTTGCCATAGTAGCCGCGATCGGCGCCGACCTTCTCGCGCATGTTTTTCGGGAAGAAGAGCATCGCGGGGTCGTCGGGGTCGTCGCCGGAGAAGATCGCGCGGGTGCGGCTCCGCCAGAGCGCCGCAGCCACGACCTCGAACGTCATGCAGTCGCCGCCGCACTCGGCCTTGACGCGGCTGATCAGGCTTGAGGGGATCGTGACGTCCAGGCTCGCCAGCTCCTCCGTTAGGACCTGCATCTGGGACCTTAGCGTGGCGACCACGGGCGTTGGGATGGGCGGGATCGTGGCGCCCGACCTGACGGGGACGGCGGACGGCGCCCCCATCCCACGGGCCAGCTCGCCGATGGCCTGCAGGAACTGCGCGATCCCGGCGCCGTCGGCCATGACGTGGTTCCACGTCACCCCGACGACGAACCCGCCGCAAGTGAACTCCGTCACCTGCATCAGCACCAAGGCGTCGCTCAGGCGACAAAGCTCGTCAGGGTAACGAACGGTGAGCTCCCTGAGGAACGGCGGCGACGTCATGGCTTCCTTCATGGCACAGCTAGCGGTCGCGGCCACGAAAGGCACGCCTTCGCCGGTGCACGCGATGCTGAGGTACGCGTCGTCGTCGGCTCCGGCAACGAGCCGGCCGGCCATAGGGTGGTAGGACACTAGCGCCCGCGACAGGGCCTTCTTGATGGTCTCGGCGGGGTCGTCGATCGGTTGGTGGAAGACGAGGAGGAGCGCCATCGGGATAGGAATCTGAACCTTGTCGAAGGAGGAGAGACTGATGATGCCGGTTGGCGCCCCCGGCTCCGACGGGCCAACGACCACCGCCGGCAACTTTGTCACTACAGCGTCACTCATCGTGCAATGACGACGATCTCTCGGATCAATTTGATTTGGTGCTCCTAACACCCGGCTGGCCTGATTAATTATAGAGAAAATTGCTTCTATACCATCGACAACCTCTGCAATGGCTTATTTGCCATCCAACAAAGCTTCAGTGCTTATATACCAAACACAAACAAAATCTATTGCTTATTTGCCATCACCGTTAGTCTCCCGTTACCAAGTCTCTGTTTTCTTATCAGTTTTCTTGAAAAATCCAATTTTACCCTCGTTGCAGATTAAAAAAAAAGACAACTTGCCCCCTCACCCGACTCTCCAACACCACGACTCAACGCACGCACACCTGACCCTCCCCATCCCCACACACGCACGTGCAGCGGCAACATCCACCGAGCGGCAATGGCGGAACCGCCGCCGGCGCCACCATCGCCCCTGTCGCCGCTCCCCCAACCCCCGCTGTTGCCGCAGAATCTCGACGCCGCTGCGCCTCAAGGCTTCTCGCCCACCGCATTTTCGATCCTATCCAGGCGACGCCTAATGGCGGAACCGCCGCCGGCGCTTCCCCAGCCCCTGCCGCACGGTCCCGCCGCCGCCGCGCCTCTATCCCTCTCGTCTACCGTGTCTTCGATGGCCTCCGCAAACGGGCTAGCAGCGGCAACCTCTCCCAGCGGCCATGTCGCCCAGAACCCTAGGATTGGGGATTCCGGCGAGGTGGAGAGTAGGGCAGTGGCGCCGACGGCCGATGCTCTTCCCAAGATCAACTCTTCTGTGGGCGCACTCGCAGCAGCCCCTCCACCCCAGATTTCCATGCCCGACGAGGAGGAAGGCATGGCAGACGAATGCGGATCAACCTCTCTCTCTGCTATTTGTGCTAGGTAATTTCTCGGGCTCCCTCTCTTTTTATGCAGTTTTTGGTAGGAGAATACACAATTGACATGGTTTGCATCACCCACAGGATGATCCAGTCTTGTACTTACACAATAGAGGTCAAGGTTTGTGGCAGTGAATCAAAAATCAATGGGGATTCAACATTTAGTTGGCAGATTATTGAGGGTACTAGGACAAGTATGAAGGATTTGCTGGCTTGTATTGCTGGAACTTCTTCTTTTGCTTTATGCTCAGAGGATAATATAATTCTTGAGTATGTTGATTCCATTAGTGGCAAAAATATCTCTGTGTCAAATGATGAAGAATGCATGAAAATGTTTGACTGTTTTGAGAAGAATAGAAGTGGCCATTTGATCATCAAATATTCTGAGAGAAGTGATAATGATGAGGAATGGGTTGCGGAAGATGCTAGACCGGATGCTATTCCAGAAATTGCCTATGACAAAGAAAACCCGCCAATGCATGTTGGCGCAAAGTACCCCAACATTGAAGAGCTTAGGTTGGCAATTGCTACATACGCTGTGAAGAAAGAGTTCGAATTTAAGGTTGAAAAAAGTGAACCTACTCGATTCAGGGCTTATTGTCGCCGGGAGAACAAGACGGGCTGTAAATGGAGAATTCATGTTGGGAGGTTGGATGACCGAGAAACTATGGAGGTATTTTAGTTGCATAATTTTGTTCAATGATGTTTTGTTATGAAATGCAGTTGACTGACACTAGTTTTTCCCATTGTTTATTTAATGCAGGTCAAAGTTCATGTGCAGGAGCACACATGTTCTAGCACAAAGAAGAAAAAGAAGCAGAAAAATGCTTCAAAGGCATGGGTATTTGAGAAAGTCATGGACTGGGTAAAAGAAGATCCTAGTGTTCGGCCGATGGAATTATGCAGGAGGCTACATGACAAGTACAAGATCAAGGTCCAATATACAAAAGTATTCCGTGGCAAAGGGCTAGCAATGGCTAAGTTGTTTGGTAATTGGGATGATTCTTTTGACAAGCTATATGCTTGGAAAGCTGAGGTTGAGAAGAGGTCTCCTGGAAGTATAGTTGCGATTGACCACATGGAGTATGATCAGAAAAAATATTTCATACGGATGTTTGTTGGGCTGAAGCCTTTGTGCGATGGGTTCTTGGCTGGCTGCAGACCTTACTTGGCGATAGATAGCACTCATTTGACGGGCAAGTATAGAGGCCAATTAGCTACTGCTTGTGCTATTGACGGGCACAATTGGTTGTACCCTGTAGTCTATGGAGTTATCGACTCGGAAACTACTGAAAGTTGGGCGTGGTTTATGGAGAAGCTTCATGAAGCTATTGGCTCTCCCCCCCAGTCTAGCTATATGTTCAGATGCAGGAAAAGGGATTGACACTGCAATCGAACAGGTATTTGGGTATGCTGAACATAGAGAATGCATGCGACACTTGGTTGTGAACTTCAAGAAAAAATTCCATGGTAAAGTTTTTGATGATCATTTGTGGTCAGCTGCTTATTCATGGACTCCTCGAGGGTTTGACTATCACATGGCAGCCATAGAGGAGAAAAAGGCTGCTGCAATAGCATACTTAAACAAGTACCACACCAGGCTATGGTCAAGGAGCAAATATTCAACCTCCTCAAAAGTGGATTATGTGACAAATAATTTGGCCGAGTGTTTCAACAACTGGATCCACAACCACAAAGGTTTAATGTTGTTTCAGCTCATGGACAAGATAAGGAGAAAGATTACGGTTAAGTTTGAGAAGAGGAGAAGGGTAGCTAGAAAATTTCAAGGTCGGCATATACTTCCAAGTGTCATGAAGGAGTTGAATGACATAAGCAGGGGGCTGGACATTGAATATGAGAGAATAGATGACATGATTGCAGAAGTGAGTGAGAGTGTTGTGCTAGGTGGCAAGCGCCACGTCACTGATCTAGCAAACAGGACATGCACATGCAGGGCATTTCAAGTCTCCGGGAAGCCTTGCAAACATGCAATTAGCTTTATTACTGGAATTAGGGGGGTCACAATAGAAGACTTCGTTGATGATTGTTACAGCGTTGCCAAGTTTGCTGCAGCTTATGCTCCTATTCTTCCTGGCCTAACCGACATGTCTCAATGGCCAAGTGTGAACAAAGAATTCTTCTTGAACCCCCCAATCCTTAGGCGGGCCCCTGGGAGGCCAAAGGTACAGAGGCACAAAAGTGGTGCTGAAAATAGCAAGGGAAAGGGAAAGAAAGGCCAACACCAATGTCCAATTTGCAAAGCTTATGGACATAGATGGCAAAGCTGCAAAGATGCTGCTCCTGAAGCACTAGAAGCCTATGCAGAAGTAGCAAAGCAGAAAAGGTACTTTCTATTTCAATATGAGATTTCTGTTCCACCTTACTCTTGTCTTAATTAAGCTATAATATGTGAAACTCATGCAGGGACAAAAGAAAGAAAAAACCCATTACAAAAGCTATTTGTACAACAATAGATCAAGCAACTAATGGTACACTACCTCTACTTCTGTGTCCAAGTGAAAATGAAACTGCACTAGCTCTACTTTCATGTCCAAGTGATGCAGTTCAAGGCGATGTAGCCAAGTCGACATCATCGAAGACTACATCTAGAAGGTATGAAAACTGCACCAAATTTACTTATATTCTGTGAGTGTACCATAGTATGTAATCAACTTTTTTGATGTAGATCAAAGGTGATATCTGCTGCGCCTGACAGCCCTGCAATGGGAACTCGAAGCAAGAAGAGAGTTGCACCTAACAACCAAGCAATGGCCAGTCGAAGCAAAAAAAAGTTGAAACTGTGAAATGCTCTAAAATCTGCGTATTATTTCTGTATCGCAGCTCTTCATGTGTATGCTATTTTATTTAGAGACTTGCTTGTGTGAACAACATATTTTGGTTGTGGTATTTTGGTTCTGGACGATGCAAACTTGGTACTGATTGTGTGAGAATTAATATGGTGTTTCATGAATGTCTTCTAAATGATGTGAATTTTCTTGAGTATATTACTCTGTTGCTGGAATTTTTTATATCCTGGATTTGTTACATAACCACTATAATTTTGCTGGAATGCTGAAAATAGAGGAGGAATGTTGTGAATTTTTTTTCTGGACATGTTCTACAGTTGTTTGCTTATTTGCCATTGAGGGCAAGATGGTCATTTTGGGCACTTAACGGATTGAGTTAACACTAGACTAACTGCTAGTGGTATATAGGCAATAGATTTTGTTTGTGTTTGGTATATAAGCACTGAAGCTTTGTTGGATGGCAAATAAGCCATTGCAGAGGTTGTCGATGGTATAGAAGCAATTTTCTCTTAATTATATAGACACGCAGAGCTTGAGCTTGAGTAGCGTGCATCGTTGTGCGAGAGCAGCATGCACAGTCGTGATCCAGCTCATGCTGCTTTGCGGTTGAGAGTTGAAATATTTTTGTAAACAAAAACAGCGTGGGATGTGCATGGCATAATCAATTCCAGTTCATCATTTTTATGCAGTTGACTCGGATATTCACATAAGATTTTAGTGCAGGTTGCTAAACAAATCGGGGCGTGGGACGTGTGCGTGGCATAATTAATCCAGCCGCGATCTTCAGTTGAAGATTTTGCCACAAGATGGCATGTTCACCTGTCTCTTCTTTTTTTCTAGACTAATTCCATCAATCGTTATATCCAGCTGGTACAACCGCATTTACTGATTTTTTTTCGGAACTGCTAAAAATCAGTCGACTGAGACTTCGTTCGATCTTTGGTTGTTTGTAGATTCGCGCTGGGGCGCTTTGTCCCTTGTTTAGGCCCGTCTAAGGCGCGGACCGGCCCGTTTCCTGTTTTTTTGTCGAACCGCGGTCCCGCGTGAGCGTTTTGCTTGTGTGGGCTGGGCAAGTGTTCGGGCGGGCCTTTTGTCCTCTTTTTTTCTTTTTTTGTCCGCATTTAAGAGAGGAAGGGACATATAGCGCTCAGTTCACTTTGTCTCTCTCCATTCCCCAGTCTCAAATCGGAAGAACTCCGCAGGGGAAGAAGAGACGCCGAGCTCCAAGGCTTCTTCAACGAACAGATTGACGTGCTGCGCGCCCAACGAGAGAGGATGGCCGCTGCTGGTGGAGTAAGTTTCCCCTACCTTCTTTTTCCATCTGTTTTTGTTTGTTTGTTTGTTGTTGCTACACCGTAGATCTGAGGAGATTTGGGTCGTTTTTGTTTGTATCAAGTGTAGATTAATAGCTTCAACCATATAATCGGCTCCAGGATTTTAGCCAATTCTTTTCGTGTCATTTTTCTTCAAGCTGTGGCATGTAGGGGTGTCCCCTTTTTTGTGTGTGATTTTTATCTTCAGATCTTTGCTGAAACCTTTTGCGAATCAGTAGGATATTGATATCATTTTTCTGGGGAAAACAAGAGGATGATTACTGAACCTATCATTTAGGAGTGGCATGTTTTTTTTCCAGTTTTTTCTTTGCTGAAACCCTATGAATCAGTAGCATGTTTCATATCTATTTCTCCGGAATCAAAGATAAATGATTTACTGAACTTATCTCTCTAGCAGTGGCATGTTTATTTGTTTGTATCAAGTTTTTGATTAGTAGTTTCAAGCAGAGAATTGCCCCCAGTGTTTATATTTTTTTTAAAGATTTTCATTTGTGCGTTCATGCATAATAGTGTCTCTCGCTGACTGCCTCGATCGGCACGTCGACGTGGTGATTGAGGATGGAACCAGTTCATTGCTTGTAGCTAGAATCACTTACCACGATAAATAAAGCTCTGTTTCTGAGGCACCTCTCTTCAATTCAGTTTTCTTTTTGCGTTCCCCTTGTGTCTGAAGTTGCTTCAAGAGAGCATTCAATCACGTTTCCCTTGTCGATTAGCAATGTCCCCGGCTGAGGGTGAGTGAGTTATTCCTTGTCCTAGAAGAAACACATAGATCATTTAGTGAAGAACCGAGCCTGGTTTTGAGAGTGATTAAGAAATGAAATGGTTCCTTTGCTTCTAGCTAGATTCAGTCACGTTCTGAAAATGAATTTCCATTTCTGTAACTTCCATCCTTGTTCAGATTGTTTTTGCGCTCTTCCCCCTGACACTGTTTTGACGCCGCTGCGCCGAGGAAACAGATTAGTACTAGTTACGGTGTGTCGGATAAAATGAGCCTAATAAGTAACAAAGGAGGGTTAGGTGTCGAGTCGCAGTAGCGCGGAGTGCTCCCCTTTGCTCCCTCTGTAGAGATAGGAGTATGTGTTTTAGGCTTCCTATAAGTTTGACTTTCTTTTGTTAGTATATAACCTCTGTTAGCCATTCTTTTTTCCTTCTTTTTTGACAACTTGATCTCCTACATGTTGTCTAGAGCATGTTTTGGTTGGTTTTGTTTTTCTTTTAAATATGTTTGTAGTAGCCATGGTTCATTTGGCCTGAATGTATGTAGGCTTTTTGCAGCACAAGGACCTGCTGCACCAATAGTGATTCAGAACCCAGATTTGTTTTGTTCTTACTCTGTGTGTGTCATAAGTGGAAAACTGAGAGAGAGAATGAATATTTGATATCCTAGAATTTAGTTTCAGGGGTCCCAAACTGAATGCACGGGTCTGTGTTACGGTATTCAGCCCACAATTACGCATATTTCTGTACCTGCTAGTTACACATTGTGCATGCTAGTTCTCCACTTGTTTTGATTCTGTCTAATGCATGATGCAGACTTGAGATTGACTTATGACTGTAGGAGATAATGATTTATATCCAATTCATGTTGTAGGGCATGTTTATTTGTTCTGTCAGATTTTTTGCTGAATATGTATGCCTCTCACTAGCACAAATTTATGTTTGACGCCTTTTTTATGTGCACAGGAGATGGTTTGAGAGTTTGTCTGAGCCCTTGCAACCGCGAGAGCCGGGGAAGCGGCATCAGCATGTATCTCTGGAAGGAGTTAAAAAACGCAAGGGTAACTCAAAAGCCTCTGTTTCTTTTTTATTTGAATTTTTTCATTTTCTGATACTATTTTTTAGTTTATACTCATCATCACAGACTATATTGTTGAAGGTTGACCTTTTTTTTCTCCATGAGTTTTGAAGCAGAGGGGAGCCCCTAGTTAGGTAGTTGTTTACATTGAATCATTGAATTTTTTTTATCCAGCGTGTCAAGCTATTCCTGTGTGGTTAGAGAGTAGAAAGACACTGCCATAATAGGGAGTTTAAAAGTCTAAAAACTTAGGGATCATTTATTAAAGTTTGCAGCTTGGCTTTATTCTAGAAACCATGGCCATGATTTAACTAGCAACAGCAAAAAAAATTGTGATTTTATTAGTGTTTTACTTACTAACAGCAGTCTTCTCTTTGTAACTGTATGTTTTTGCACTGATATGGTTGGTTCATCTTTAAGAGTTCAGTGTATCTCTTTCTTTCTAGCCATTTTTGACCCAGGTAGAATGTAGAATGTAGAGTGTGCAGATTTAATAGAATTCACGGTTTGATGTTCATTTTCAAACCCATGCAGGTTGTTTCCTGTAGATTTTTGTTGCTTGTTCCTGTCGTTGTCATTTTTCTGATTTGTAGCTCGTTTCATGTAGACTTTTTTTATTTTTTGTTGTTTTGTTCAGTCATGCCTAGTAATATATGCTAGTTTAGACTAAATTTTAGGTTGTAGCAGCTTGACTCTCTTTTTTATATCAGTGCTCAATGCACAGGCACGTTCATGATCTTTTGATTATTGATGTACCTTTTTACAATCTTTTTTTTGTCCGGCTTGTTAAGCTCTGCATGTGTGGCTAAAGAGGAGAAACACACTTACTGTCATAATAGGGATTTTTACTTCAGTTTTTCGGCCATGATTTTTTTCATAACCATTAGGATGCTTTCTAATTTTTTACAATGATTATTTACTTCATTTTTTGGGTTTTTGCTTTTTTGTTCAACAGAACAGGTTGTGCCATGCAACGAAAGGGTTCGTTTCAACAACCTGACAGGAGATGAAAGGAGATAGGCTGAAGTTCAAGGCAAACAAACGGACGTACACTATAATCACAAGGGGCGCAGATAGAGTGCAATGTATGGGAGTGGTTGGAGGAAGTTTGTTGCAGACAACAAGTTGGAGAAGGATCAGCTGGTTTTCTTCTACTTGGACCAGCCTTCCCCAAGGGCAGTTGTTTACGTGATGGGTTCATAGGTTCACCATTTGTGCACCACCCCACGAGGACACATGTTGAATTGGGAGCATGGTATGTATCCTTTTTTTCATTTTTAACTCTTTTTTGTTCATGTGATCTTTATTTGTTCCTTTTAGATTTTTTTTGGATATGTACAAGTAAGAATCCAAGTATGTAATACGAATTTGAACTAGAAAAGGGGGTGGGGTCGGGGGGGATAAGGTGAATCTGAACTGAAATTAGATAAGTCAAACTATAATCAATTAACATTTGTTTTGTAAGTAGGCGGGAGGAAGGGGGAGGGAGTTGCATGTCCGACACTAGGGCTTGCAACTGTAAGTGTCGCCCTAGACTACAATTGCATGTCTCCCGATCGACTGCAACTGGCATTGTGTTTTTGTCAGAGAGGAGGGGGGAGCAGTTGCACGTCCGACAGTAGGCTTGCAATCGCATGTGTTGCCCTCGCCCGCAACTGCATGCCTATACACCCGACTGCAACTAGCCTTGTGTTTTTTGTCGGAGAGGGGAGGGGGGTTGTTGCATGTCCAACAGCGGCCTTGCAACTATAAGTGCCGCCCTCGACTGCAACTGCAAGTGTCGCCTTCGACTACAACTGCATGCCCACACACCCTTACTGCAACTGCATGCCCACACCTCGAATGCAACTAACATTTGTTTTGTAAGTGGACATCGGGCGAGGTGTGGGAGTTGCATGTTCGATACTAGACTTGCAACTGCAAGTGTCGCCGTCACCGTTGACTCCAAATACATGTCTGCTTCCCGGCTGCAACTGGCCTTATATTTTTGTTGAAGAGGGGGAGGGGGCAGGGAAGTTGCACGTCGGACAACAGGATTGCAACTACAAGTGTCGCCGTAGACCACGACTCCATACCTACACACCCGGCTACAATTGCATGCCCACACACCTGAATGCAACTGATATTTGTTTAGTAAGTGGGCGATGGGAGAGGGTTGGGAGTTGCATGTCCCATACAAGACTTGCAACTACAAGTGTCGTGCTCGACTCCAACAGCAAGTCTCCTTCCCGGTTGCAACTGGCCTTGTTTCTTGTCAGAGACAAGGGGGAGTTGCATGTCTGATAATAGGCTTGCAACTGCAAGTGCCGCCCTCAATCGCAACTGCATGCCTACACACCCGACTGCAACTGCATGCCCACACACCCGAATGCAAATCGCATTTGTTTTGTAAGTGGGCATCGGGA
>NC_057798.1:45816142-45821463 GCF_018294505.1 Triticum aestivum | reverse complement strand
GTTTTGTAAATGGGTGGCGGGAGAGGGGGGGAGTTGCATGTGTGATAGTAGGCTTGCAACTGCAAGTGTCGCCCTTGACCTGCAACTACATGCCTACACACCCGTCCAACTGCAACTTCATGCCCACACACACGAACCGAACTCACATTTGTTTTGTAAATGGGTGGCGGGAGAGGGGGGAGTCGCATGTCCAATAGTAGGCTTGCAACTGCATGTCCCCCTCCCGACTGCAACTGCTTTTTATCGGAGAGGGGGGAGGCAGCTGCATGTGCAATAGTAGGCTTGCAACTGCATGTGTCGTCCTCGCCTGCAACTCCATGCCTACACACATGACTACAACCGAGCTTGTGTTCTCTGTAGGAGAGGGGTGGGGTTGCATGTCCAATAGTAGGCTTGCAACTGCAAGTGTCGACTGCAACTGCATGCCTACACACCCGACTACAACTGCATGCCCACGCATGCGGATGCAATTTGACATATGTTTTGTAAGTGGGCGGCGGGAGTTGCATGTTTGATACTAGACTTGCAACTGCAAGTGTCATTCCTGACTTCAACCGCATGTCTCCTTGCTGACTACAACTCGCCTGATGTTTTTTCAGGGGGTGGGGTGGGGGGGGGCAGTTGCGTGTCTGACAGTAGGCTTGTAACTAGAAGTGTTACCCCCGACTGCAATTGACATTTTTGTTTTGTCAGTAGGCGACGAGGGGGGAGGGGTAGTTGCATGTCCAACAATAGGCTTGCAACTATAATTTTCGGCCCTGACTGCAGTTGATGTTTTTGTTTTTGTCAGTGGGCGGTGAGAGAAGGTGATGTGGAGTTGCATGTCTGACACTTGGCTTCCAACTACAAGTGTCGCTCTGGCTGCAACTGCATGTCTAGCAAACGACTGCAACTGACATTTTGTTTTGTTAGTGTGTCGCGGGAGAGGAGTGAGAGAGGGTGATTGGTAGTTGCATGTCCAACATTACGCTTACAACTGCAAGTGTTGCGCCTTGACTGGACTGACATTTTTGTTTTGTCAGTGGGCGGCGGGAGTGTGTGTGCGTGTGTGCGTGTGTGCACTATATTATTTTGCTGTTCATTTTGTCCTATTTTTTAACACAAGCAATCACTAAAACTTAGTGTATTCCTGAAGTAGAGTTGAGAACATGTCGGCTAAATACAATGGATCACAACACACTCTCGGGAATATATGAGGATCCGTGAGCATATTTTGTGTTAAAGTTCATTTCTAATGGTTTTGTTGTTAGACTTTTTGTGAAGTTTCCAAGATTTTGCTTTTTAGTTGCACATTCTAGTTCAAATGTTTTTATCACTTACCTTGTAATCCAGCATTTTTTCAGCTGGTATGGTTGTGGTTGTTCAGGACGGTGCCCCTGTTTTTCGGTAGTCAAGTTTTTTTAGGCTTGGCAATGCCCCGCCTAAGATAACAGATAACAAATCGCTACTAAAAACTGACTCCCAAATCCTGGACTGTCGGATGGCAGTAGACGCCCTTATTGAAGCGACCTAGACAAGTCTGTACTCTTTTGTGCACAATATATAGTAGCTGCCTAGCTGGTGAGGTTTGTTTGTCCTGTGTATCCTAATAAAAAGTTTTCTGACAACCAACATGTGGCATATAACCTGTTTTTATTTTAACTGTTTTAAGTTTTGTTGTCGTCAATTCCGTTGTTACCTCCATTCTGTTCATGTGATATATGCTGGTGTTTATTATTATTATTTTTGCGGCAAAAACCATTGATGAAAGGAACTAAAACTGTCTGATTTGCCAAAAAGTTCAAAGTACCTTTGGCCATCGCGTCTAAACTTCACAATGAGAAGTGGCTATAATGTCCGCCCGGTTCCTATCCTTAGTCTTCTGCCTTGTTTATGTTGTCCAGTCTCTCTGTTTACAACACTATTGTCTCATATTCATTTGTGAATACAGCAGCGCACGGGCACTGACATGGATGACGAAGGAAGGCCCCTGAAAATGACAGATCAGTGCCTTGAAGATCCAGAGTTAGAAGAGAGAGGACTGTGTCACGGTTTGCTCTTTTGAAGAAGTTGCTACACTGGTTTGTAACCTTTTTCTATAGATAGTCATCTTTTTTTTGGTGAGTTCTAGTTGATACAGGAAATTAACTAGCTAGCATAGAAAGTTAACTAGCTACGTCGCCGTGGCTCTGTACTCTTTGCTGAAGTTTTAACTAGCTAATACGTGAAGTTTGTTAACTAGCTAATTAAGGGGCAGGGAGGTTAACTATCAAAGTGAACCGTGTTTATGCACTCTGTTGAAACTAGGAAGAGGTCTGAAACATCTATTAGTTTCTCTGAACAACTCCACAAACAGTGGACAACATGGTTCAGTTAGCTAGCTCTGAACACCATTTTTTTCTGAAGAAACATAAAATAGTGTGATGATATGAGGCGCACAAAGTTTGTTTGTGTGCTGTGTGTGCCTCCACACCCTGCTCATATGTACGGTCATCACTGCTCTAAAAAGGACAAACAAACAAAGCCCACACCACAAGCCCATCACGGGGGAAATTAAAACCCAACAGGGAGGGAGGTAAAACGGGCCAAATCTGGTACTGATGACGTCAGCCGACTGAGACTTCGCGAAGTCTCAGTCAACTGAGACATAGACAGACCCGATTTTTTTTCCTTAGCATAATTGTAGCCTCTCGATATCAAAGATAAACCCGAGAGTGATAGTGCAGCGTAAGACTTGCTGCTTTTGTGTTGCTGCATTATACTTTTGACTGCAACCATGTGAAATTACTCTGTTTTGTAACATGCCAAATTATCTTTGTTTGTTATCTCACTGAAAAAACGAGGCGCTCCCCATCCGGGGCACCATGATGGTCTTCGGCACCTGCAACGGCCTGATCTGCCTTTGCGACAACCGGCCAAAGCCCGATAGCGCCATCGCCCTGGTCAACCTGGTCACGGAGGACCCCTTAGTCCATGACTCCATCAGTAGTCCCCGAACTTGCCTTCAATGCCAGAACTTGTGTTTGGGATACGCTCTGATAACTGTACTTGGCTTGCAAGGTGAGAGTTCTTTTGATTCATCCCGGAGTTGGTCAAACACCACCGATCAATGCTCGACGCCCGAACTATGTACTTGAGTTCGCACAACTTCAAACCGTCAGGCCTCGAAGGAATCATAAGATCAAGGTGGGACCTTAGGAACTTTTAACGCCGTTCCTCGGGTCGAGGGCTTCGCATACCTTTTCAGAAGGCGGGTGGTCCCATCCATCTTCTCACGAGCCCGACTCTCCGTCTTCAAAACCAAATGCCTATTTATAGATCCAGGAGCGCGGAGGATAGCATCAAAACAATCCCTAGCACCATGGCCGATCTGCCAGGTTCATCTTCGCGCCCGCACGGCCCCCTCCCAGGCGATTGGTCGAGTTGCTCGGTTTCTTATCTCCAACTAAAGCGCTTGCAAATGCAGCGCATCCTCCCCCCAGCAGATCTAGTCACCGTTTGCGCCGGCCTCATCTCCATTGATGGACACGCTCTTGCTGAGAGCTCCCCTGCTCTAAGCAAGGAGGAGAGAGTATGCCTTGTGCCCTTTCTTCTAAGAGGTTTGGGCTTCCCCATCCATCCCTTTTACGGGGCTTACTAGAGTTCTACGAGATCCAGCTCCATAACCCCACTCCGGGGTCCATATTGCATATTTCTGGCTTTGTGGCTTTATGCGAGATATTTCTGAGTTGTGAGGTCCACTTTGACTTGTGGAGGAAGTACTTCTGCCTTGTCCGCGCCTCCTAGGGGGATCTATATTTGAAGTAGGATGTGCAGAAGTATGGCGAATAGCTGGTACCGGGTACCCAATCGGCACCCCTGGGGAAGATACCGAGGAGTGGACCTCAGAATGGTTTTATATTGAAGACGTGCCCCTTACAGATCCAGTCCGGCAAGGGTTACCCGAACGCAAACGAACGAAGACCGGACCCACGTCCACCAAAGATAAACATCGACCGAATCCCACGAGATCCGCTGGAGAAAAAACTCCACACGCCCTCCAATGATTCTAGAAGCACCACCCGAATGGGGGATAAGCGGAGAGAACCTTATTCTATCTTTAGAGAGGTGCAGCCGTCTCGGCTCTCTAAACAAGACACAAAACTTAAAAACAAAAAAAGTATCCAACAATGGAGCGCTCCCGCCTGTAAGGGTCGGGATCCACCATACCTCTATGGCCCTAAGACCACAAAAGATGAGGTAGACCGGCGACGACACCGACACCGGCAGGAGGCACGAGAAACCCTAGCGCCGGGGACCCCTTGCGTACATGTCGAGAAGTGAGAAGTTTGTATGCCCAAGCGGAGCTAGAGCATGATTGAACCCATCTTGGCCAAGGTCTTAGTGTTGATGCAGACGCTACGTGGAGGACATGAGCCAGGTAAGCACACGACGATTGGCAGTAGTATATGTTATGTGACCATATGTGAGAACTAACGAGGGTGGAAGTGTGTACCATCTCGATGACAAATTAACCTTTCTTAGCGGTGATGTTGAGGAGCAGGTATAAGTCATGCAACCATACCGGGGAGGAGAGTAGTCACGATGCTTCGACTAAACAAAGCCTTGTACGGGATCAGTCATGCCATGCGATCTTGGAACTTGAAGCTTCGCCTTTACCAAGAGCCCTTCGAAGCACGCGGCGTACATACACAACAAAGGGAGAGCAAGACTTGTCCTGAGAGTGATCACTCCCGCCACAGCGATAGGCGAGTTCAAGCCGGAGTGGCCAAATATAGAACCTAGCTAGGCCAGCATATCCTTAGCTACCACATCTGGAGTTCCGTCCAGGTGGTCCGTCGCTGCGTACGTAGGCGGGCGGACAAATACATTTATCGAGAACAACACCGGCCGTGTGAACTAACGAGAATCGCGTTGCCGGTTTTCTTCGTGTCGCGCGCGCGGAACATGCATGCTGGACGGGGCTGAGCTTATTACCATGTTAACCAAGCATTTAAAAATTATATAAAATATGTATACAAAAAATGGTGATCATCTATTAAAAAAATGTACTCTTGTATTTGAAAAATGTTAATCAAGCATTTCAAATTGTAAAAAAATATGTATACAAAAAATTGACCATGTATTCAAAAAATTAAATGTGTAATAAAAATGTATGAGATATATGCCAAACATGTATGCACGTAACTTCAACTAGCTCATGGACCTCTTCGTATTTCTGCCGTAGATAGGTTGAAATATCTTCGCCCACTGTGATTACTAATGGCGTAGCAACAACTTGATTCTGACTATTAGCGTGTGCGTCGTCATTATCGTCGGTACACTTAGAACCGGTCGTATCA
>NC_057798.1:45810467-45815780 GCF_018294505.1 Triticum aestivum | reverse complement strand
GCGGTATGTAGGGATCATACAGGCATGTTCATAGGATCCTCAGTTATTGTCTTCTCCAACATTAACGACCTGACAAGCCTGGAGGCCTTGCATGCCAAGAAGCTCAAGCTCTGGCTCACGATCTACTACTATAGAAGGTTGTTGTTTCATCTGACTGTAAAACGGTGGTAGAAGAAACTAAGAACGAAAGTAGTCGCGGGTATGGTGTTGTTAGAGAGATCAGGGCAACTCAACTTCTGTTTGACAGCTGCGAGATTATTTTTAAAGGTCGCGAGAACAACTCGAATGCCCATAGTTTGGCTAAGTACTCAGTTTCACTTAGACCAGGGTCGCCATTTGTGGCTTGGTGCTCCGCATGACCCATTTTGTATTCCAATGAACATTATCGAGCAATAAAGCTTAGCCTTTCCTCCAAACAAAAGAGTCTAGCTTTCGCTAAATATAAATCAAACTACTATGAGGATGCCATGGAGGTTGTGGAGAAAATAGTGCAAAGAGGAGATGGGAGCGGAGTGTGGCGCGATTTTTGCTTGGCACCTGTCATCGTTTAAACAACGGGGAGACGGGCGGGAGCCAATCGGTGCTATATATGTATAATGATTGGCGGCTCGCAAACGGACGTGTGGCCGGAGTAGGTTTATCTGCACACGCGCGAGTTTATGGATGAAGGCGGACATACTCTGGCCGTATGAATGCGACGAGGAGGCTTGCTCCGCCGGGCGTGCAGTGGGCGGCGCTCTCTCTCGACCGGTGCCGCTTCAATGCTGGTGCCAATGAGAGGTCGCGTCCGCTCTGCGCTGGCCTCAATGCGGAGCGACCGCTCTCTAGCGGCATGAATTCGGGCTGCTGGCGCTGGACGCGAAGCGCGCGAGCGAGGGAGGGGAGTTTTGATGGGACAGAGCGGTCAGACGTGGGTGTGGCAGCAGTCCGGACGCTCGCAACGCCTCCTTAGTTTGTCTCCAATTTGTGGGAGGAAATACGTCCGGACCGTCCGGCGGACCGATGTAGCCCCATGTTAGATGGCATAATATGCGGGTAGTTCGAGGCTTCGCGTTAGAGATGCCCTAACTAGATATAAAATTAACACATGACATCACGTCACGCATCACGTTATGAGTCTATTTGTTTGAATCGTGGCCACATTGTGTCGGCAAAGCTGTTGTTGCGTAGAGGGAGGAAGATTGATCGGTAGACGATCGGAAGCGAGGGAAGAAAATGGAGTACAAGAGAAACGATAGAGCATGTTACATGTCGAGCGCGGCCAGCTCCCGTAGGAATGCCTCGGCGTGCTCCGGCGTGACGCAGCGGGACAGGACGTTGACGCCGTCCTTCCCCTTGCATGGCGGGCACACCACGCACAAGAACCCCGCCGAGTTCTCCGGCTGCCACATCGCCCTCGCCGGCTTCCCACCCCCGAAGTCCGTCGCTTCCATCCCAAGGTTCCGCCAGCTTGAGACGGCGATCGTGTGGTACCTCGGGGACGACATGAGCCTGCCCAAATCCACCCCCGAGGCGGCGCCACCATTCTTTAGCAGATCCAGTATGTCCGCATGGCCCTTTATGAGCTTCACCAGGTCCTTGATCTCGCTGCTCGCCACCGTGCCGTTCGTCGCCAGGACCAGCTGGCTGCTCAAGCAGTTGCCGTAGTAGCCGTGCTCGGCGCCGACTTTCTCGCGCACGTTCTTTGGGAAGCAGAGCATCGCGGGAGCGTCGAGGTCACCGTTGCCGGAGCCGGAGAAGATCGCGCGGGTGCGGCTCCGCCAGAGCGCCGCGGCCACGACCTCGAACGTCGTGCTGCCGCCACTGCACTCGGCCTTGACGCGGCTGATCAGGCTGGAGGGGATCATGACGTCCAGGCTCGCCAGCTCCTCTGTCAGGACCTGCATCTGGGACCTCAGCGCGGCAACCACGGGCGTCGGGATGGGCGGGATCGTGGCGCCCGACCTGACGGGGACGACGGACGGCGCCCCCATCCCGCGGGCCAGCTCGCCGACGGCCTGCAGGAACTGCGCGATCCCGGCGCCGTCGGCCATGACGTGGTTCCATGTCACCCCGACGACAAACCCGCCGCAGGTGAACTCCGTCACCTGCATCAGCACCAAGGCGTCGCTGAGGCGACAGAGCTCGCCAGGGTAACGAACGGTGAGCTCCCTGAGAAGCCCCGGCGACAGCGCCGTCATGGCTTCCTCCAGGGCACAGCTAGCCGAGGCGGCCACGAAAGGCACGCCCTCGCCGGTGCACGCGATGCTGAGGTACGCGTCGTCGTCGGCTCCGGCAACGAGCCGGCCGGCCATAGGGTGGTACGGCACCAGCGCCCGCGACAGGGCCTTCTTGATGGTCTCGGCGGGGTCGTCGATCGGCTCGTCGAAGATGAGGAGGAGCGCCATCGGGATAGGAATGTGAACCTTGTCGAAGGAGGAGAGGCTGATGATGCCGGTTGGCGTCCCCGGCTCCGACGGGCCGACGACCACCGCCGGCGACTTTGTCACTACAGCATCACTCATCATGCGATGACGACGATCTCTCGGATCAATTTGATTTGATGCTCTAACACCCGGCTGGCCTGGCTGTTTATATAGACACAGAGCTTGAGCTTCGGTTGCGCTTGCATCATTGCATGCACATAGTTTAACACTCGTGCTCCAGCTCATGTTGCTTTGCGGCTGAGATCAATCCAGTTCATATTTTATGCAGTTGACTCGGATATTCAGATAAGATTTTTGCGCAGGTTGCCAGTATCATATCTGCTAAATAAATCGGGGCGTGGGACGTGCGTGGCATAATTAATCCAGCCGCGATCTCCCGTTGAAGATTTTGCCACAAGTAGGCATGTTCACCTGTCTCTTCTCTTTTTACTAGAAATTTCATCGATCGTTATATCGAGCTGGTACAACCGCATTTACTGAAATTCTTCCTTAGCATAACTGTAGCCTCTCGATATCAGAGATCAACACGAGAGCGAGAGAGTTTGCGATGCGCAGCGTAAGACTTGCTGCTTTTGTGTTTCTGCCTTACTTTGATTAAAGCAAAATCTCGCCGTGGTACACCACAACTACGTATGCCAGAGCCCGTACAACCCGCTTCTCGTGGTGATTGCTAACAAAGAAAATAGAGGAAAAGACTACCTAACCAAAATCGCTGTCATGCCAAGTTTACCTTGGTGGTTTTCTAAAAACAGGTCAGATTTAATTAGTTTATATTGTATTTGATCCCTGCAAAAAAAAAGATTTTAGCTTGTATTGCATGTCATTTTGTAAGTTTTGTTCTATGGCATTTTGCAGGTATATGGCAACTTTCTGTTTCAAAAATACATCAAATTAGCTGGTGGTTTTTTCATAAATTTTTCTATTGTTTTGTTTTGATTTTGTACCTTTATTTTTTTAAATGAGACCAACCCAAGGGCTAACCCTCGTTGGCTTTTTTTTATAGGAGGGGCTTGAACTTGGGTGGGCTGGCAGCTACCCTAGCTGCCCAGCCAATGGGTCGACGCCCCGTTCTCGGACCTTTATTTTTTCACAAGAAGTGATGCTTTTGGGGAGGAGGCCCGTCAATGAAAGCCTGTTGGGCCGTTATGCAGGAGTCTCATCCCGACTTGTGGGGGAATCATAGTCTACATCATCCTTTCCTCACTAAGACAATGCCCTAATAATGAAGATCATCACATTTTTATTTACTTACAACTCAAGAATTACAACTCCATACTTAGAAAAAAATATGACTCTATATGAATGCCTTTGACGGTGTACCGGAATGTGCAATGAATCAAGAGTGGGCATGTATGAAAGAATTATGAAAGGCGGCTTTGCCACAAATACGATGTCAACTACATGATCATGCAAAGCAATATGACAATGATGAAGCGTGTCATAATAAACGGAATGGTGAAAAGTTGCATGGCAATATATCTCGGAATAGATATGGAAATTGCATAATAGATAGGTATGGTGGATGTTTTGAGGAAGGTATATGGTGGGTGTATGGTACCGGCGAGAGTTGCACGGCACAAGAGAGATTAGCAATGGTGGAAGGGTGAGAATGTGTATTATCCATGGACTCAACATTAGTCATAAAAAATTACATACTTACTGCAAAAATCTATTAGTTATCAAAACCAAGTACTACGCGCATGCTTCTAGGGGGATAGATTGCTAGGAAAAGACCATCGCTCATCCCCGACCGCCACTCATAAAGAAGACAATCAAAAAATAAATCATGCTCCGACTTCATTAGATAACAGTTCACCATACATGTATGCTACGGGAATCACAAACTTTAACACAAGTATCTCTCAAATTCACAACTAATCACTAGCATGACTCTAATATCACCATCTTCACATCTCAAAACAATCACGAAGAACCAAACTACTCATAGTATTCAATATACTTTATATGAAAGTTTTTATTATATCCATCTTGGATGCCTATCATATTAGGATTAAATTTATAACCAAAGCAAATTACCATGTTGTTTAGAGACTCTCAAAATAATATAAGTGAAGCATGAGAGTTCATCAATTTCTGTAAAATAAAATCATCGCCGTGCTCTAAAAAGATATTGTGACTTCTCATATTATTAGGGCATTATTAGTGAAGCATGTGAGTTCATCAACTTCTCATATTATTAGGGCATTATTAGTTGATTAAGCTTGGTCACATGGAAATATTGTGACTTTAAATTTGTTTGAGTTGTGTGTAGGTGTGGGTTTTAGAGGGTGCAAAGACAACGAGTGAGCACAAGTGGAGTTGTTTGTACATCGTAGGGCGGCGCATACCGCAACACTCATCATCGAGGGCCTGGCATATCACTTGGAATGTCGTGAATAAACACAAGTCAAGCAACGATAGCGATGTGACGAACACACGTGAGAAGAGTCCGGGAATGATAGTTTGTAAGAAAGCTTGCTGGTGTTAACATAGAAAACGTTTGCCTACGTTAAGACGACGGAGCCATTAAATATTTACAGGTGTTGGTCTTAAAGATAGCACCCGCATTGTTTCTACATGAGAATTTTGCTACTTTTGAATTTCAAGATCCTTTACAGTATTCTCAAATCCACAGGTTTCATCTACATTTATGAAATCTTAGAGTCGGCTAATATGATATAAGCATGCAATTGAGTAAGATATGTCCAAAATATTTTAATTGATAAGCATTATCTTCTAACTTCTAGCTATGTACGGGTTTCTATTTTGCGTCATGCTTAGCCTTGCAGTTGACGCCCGAGCGACTATCCTAGAGAAGGTCAAGATAGTCGACCACATTTCTAGTGTGGTTGGTTGTTAGTGTTTTGAGACCGGCGATGTTGTCTTC
>NC_057798.1:45808681-45810208 GCF_018294505.1 Triticum aestivum | reverse complement strand
ATAGGGAATTTGCCCAGGTGTAGGCCCTTCGGGAGGATGCAAGACCCTACTCCTTCCTTTGGTGGATTGTATTGCATGAGTGCTCGCCAACAATCAAGGAGATCACCGAGGGGGTGGTTTTCTCATGGATCGACGAGGGGGTGACTTGGCGGCAAAGAGGAGAGAGAATGGGCTAGGTGAGAACTCTATATCATGTCTGTTCTAGGATGTACTGGATTTCCCTGATAAAGCCCCTAGCTCTCCTTATATAACCCGGTGGAGCCAGGCACTAGTGGTGGAACCTTTATAGGATTCACTCAACTCTTCTCCCTTCTGGGAATATTTCATTCAATTGTTCTATCAAGATGATACAATCGTAGTATTTGAATTCCCCTCTTCTGCATAACATGATGCACACAACTATAACATGACAAGAAAAACACAAAACAACATTTTATTGAAGATATATATAAAAAAGGCTTTTATGGTTCCTTGTACTGCTAGAGGGGGACGAAGTATACATATGATTCGTCGCTGGTTTTTCTAGGATAGTACAGATGTTATGACCATGTATGAACTCCGTGTCTACCTACCGACTCTCTCACCGCGGCATGGTGCATGTGCCTTGCCACCACGCTAGTCCGCCGTGCTAGTTGCTAAGAACATTGCTACCGAGGTGCTTGCTAGTCGTTGCTAGTGCCCATTTGCAACATCACGAGCGCAATAGAGTGCTCGTCTGTGCGATGGGTGGCGGCGGGGTTCGGGTGTTGCAATATTGCCTATGTTGTAGTGGCAACAAGGGTCGTGTTGCAAACGTTCTGGAAGAGCTGGCGGTGGCTCACCGATCGGACGTCTCACGTTCATGAAATCTAATAAATCAGGAGACAGCTGATTTTCTCCTCATGTTAGCCGACCGACCATAGCGCGCGCCGGAGAAAGATCATAGCCACCGTTCCATTG
Source organism: Triticum aestivum (assembly GCF_018294505.1). NCBI lineage: Eukaryota > Viridiplantae > Streptophyta > Magnoliopsida > Poales > Poaceae > Triticum > Triticum aestivum. Next base: position 45,809,269 of record NC_057798.1, on the reverse strand, counting down.
AAGTGAAACCCACAAATTACGGATAACAAAACCAACAACTTAACCCAGCAGTTCACCCGTTTGGAATTTGTCCGTGTTATTAGGAACCCTAGGTCGTGTGTGATTGGCAACTGGAGTAGTACTCAGGATATAAGGTTATCTCTACTCCTAATGGACGAATTGGTTGAATAGTCCCCCCACTTTCAACCGGTTTATTTTCAACCGGTTTTTTTCCATCAAATGACCCCCACCCCCACGCCCACCCATCGAAACGCGCCCAGCGAACCGGGGAGAGATCCGTTGATTTGGCTAAGGTAGGAAAGAATCTATTATTTGTTTGCTAAAGCAAATTTCATTAATGGAAGAGATCCGTTGATTTGGCTAAGGTAGGAAAGAATCTATTCTTTGTTTCCTAAAGAAAAATTGCATTAATGAGAGAGATCCGTTGATTTGGCTAAGGGAGGAAAGAATATATTATTTGTTTCCTAAAGCAAATTGCATTAATGGGAGAGATCCGTTGATTTGACTAAGGTAGGAAAGAATCTATTATTTGTTTGCTAAAGCAAATTGCATTAATGAAAGAGATCCGTTGATTTGGCTAAGGTAGGA
>NC_057798.1:45788913-45808314 GCF_018294505.1 Triticum aestivum | reverse complement strand
GAAAGAATCTATTCTTTGTTTTCTAAAGAAAAATTGCATTAATGAGAGAGATCCGTTGATTTGGCTAAGGTAGGTAAGAATCTATTATTTGTTTCCTAAAGCAAATTGCATTAATGGGAGAGATCCGTTGACTTGGCTAAGGTAGGAAAGAATCTATTATTTGTTTGCTAAAACAAATTGCATTAAAGAAAGAGATCCGTTGATTTGGCTAAGGTAGGAAAGAATCTATTATTTATTTCCTAAAGAAAATTGCATTAATGAGAGAGATCCGTTGATTTGGCTAAGGTAGGAAAGAATCTATTTTTTGGTTCCTAAAGCAAATTGCATTAATGGGAGAGATCCGTTGATTTGGCTAAGGTAGGAAAGAATCTATTATTTGTTTGCTAAAGGAAATTGCATTAATGAAAGAGATCTGTTGATTTGGCTAAGGTAGTAAAGAATCTATTATTTGTTTCCTAAAGAAAATTGCATTAATGAGAGAGATTTGTTGATTTGGCTAAGGTAGGCGGTTTTTGCGGTTCTTGGCGGCTCAGTGTGAGGTGGGGCGAGGTACAAAAAAATATCATGGAAGGTGAGACGGAAAAAAACCTGGGAGGTGGGAGTTGTCCCTGGTTAACCTACGAAATTTCATAGATTTTTTTAGGACAAAAAAAAAACCTGTGGAGGTGGGACGAAAATTGGCCGGCGGAGACTACCACCTCCCACTACTGACTTTTTTTCGTCCGGTTTTATTTAATCCCACCTCCCACTACAGACTTTTTTCTTAATTAATAACTCCACCCTCTTGCTGGTTTGTTTCTAATCTAATTCAATCTATTGATCCTTCCTTAGTCACAATGCACTTACATGTAGCCCCGACAGATCGGTTTCCATATGAAATAAAACACAATCATCAATCAATTCTTGGTTCTCTTTTATAGGACTTGTTGCCATACATGAACCATACGATAACTTCCATATACAAAATAAAGGGAAACACAATCAGGTTTCCTTCCTTTCCAAAGTTCTAGCCACCGACCCCCTCCCCAGACCGCGTTCTTTTTCCCATGCCACCATCGACAATCTGCTCTCCCATTTCCTCGTCCTTCCCACGTTGTGAAGTTCCAACGCACAACTACACAAACACCAGTGACATAGAAAACCACCACCTCCTCCTCCGCGCCACCGCCTACTCTATTTTTCCCCTCTGTGTGGCGACCTGAATGGAAGGCGGTGGATCTGGGATGCGCCTGGTTCCACAAGACGTCAGGCGTAAGGAAGGATGGAAAACCACCGGCTGGATGGCCAAGGGTGGCCCATTGAAGGTTTGAAACCTCCTATGGCGTAATTTTGTGCAACCTGCATGAAGATTGTAGGAGCTATCCATGTGGTCGTTCCATCGGCAACAAGTACGTATTGGATAGCACATAATTTGAAATTCTTGACGGAGTTGACTGACCATGACTTTGACTCTCACAATGTTGCATGTTCTTCGGAGTTGACTGGTGGCGTTTTTAGGTTATTACTACCATGAAGATGAGAGGAACATCGAGAAAAATCCTTTCCCTAAAAAATGGATGGGAGGAATATCTTGGTCTATGATTTCATGATGAATAGGACCCTGAGAAAGCAGTGGATGATGCCCCGTTGATTCTCTTTGAATTCGGCTACTGTGGGAATGTGTATAGTCAGGCTTGGAGTGAGCGCTCCATGCATGTGTGTCAGTGGCACTCAGAGATTGGTTGTGCCGCTCTTGTGAGGGTGTGTGGGAGTGGTGTGCTCGAGACACGCCAATCTCGTGAGCAGGTGCGGAGATGAGTTGCACAAGAGAAACATTGGTGGGATGAACCCAAACCTTTATTTTTTTCTAATATGAATTATCCTTCCTTCTTAGAAAAACATGCTTCGAGTAAAGTTATCTTTACTATAGACATATATTGACAATTAATCAAGTATCAACATCATTGCATGCTTATTGCGTGAAATGTGTGTCCCAATGTTGACAGAAGGTATAAAAAAATTGTCTTGGAATTATTATTTCCTTGGGAAGATATTTCCCTGAATTCTCATTTCTCATCAGAAATTTAGTATTCATTTTCGTTGATCTTATTTGCAACATGTACAAGTCAGTAATAATCTAAGGGGGTGCCCTACCGGAGAAGATTATGATAGTTGGACAAGAAACTTGGTACTGTCGTGCAAGGTAGAGGTAGGAGAAATAGGAGATAAAAGCATGCATGGTGGGAGAAGGAAGTCGAGTGTCGCGTGGTAGCTCAGACATGGAGTGTGGAAGAAAGACAATGACGAGATGTATGTACCTACTAGATCATGACCATGAGATATCATCCCATAAAAATGGCCTTTGACTCTCATGTCATATGAATTTTCTCTTTGTATATATATATATATTTGTTAGTCCGTGGCAACGCACGGACATTTAGCTAGTTATAGGTAAAGATTGATCGAGATCGCGCAACAGCCAGGGGAGTCGAACTCGATCGCATCTTCTGGCTAGCTAGCGCATGCGATCAAGGATGCCACGGGAATTGTCCTCGGACGTGCTCGCGAGCATCGTCCATCGGCTCCCTCCGAGCACCCGGCGGCTGACCCGCCTGGTCTGCCGGCACTGGCGCGACGTGGTGGACACGCGCACGGCCAAGATGCAGAGCCGCGCCAAGCTTCTCGTCGGCACCGGGGAGGGCTCCGCGTACGTCGTCGTGGACGACGATCCATCAAAATCAGCAGGGAGCCCCGGAAGATATCTTTGGGAAAACGACGCCAACGCCCGCCCTGGCCCCCGCGAAGGCACGATGCCGATGGTCGTCGGCACCTGCAACGGCCTGATCTGCCTCCGCGGCAAGCGGAAGCCCGACGGCGTCATCACCCTGGTCAACCCGGTCACCGGCGAGAGGCTGTCTCTCCCGCCGCTGCCGTCCGCCGCCGGCGCCCCGGAGAGGACCTGCTTGGTAGGCTGGCACGAGGCGTACGGCTTCGGGTACCACCCCACGGCCAGGCGGCACAAGATCGTGCATGTGGACGCATACGCTAAGAGAGGAAACTTGCAGCAATTGAAGGTGTTCACGTTGGGGGAGTCGTCATGGCGGGATGTTGCCACGGGCTCTCTCCCGAGATGCAATTACAGCGCCGGCATCGTGGGCGTCGACACCATGTACTGGGCCGCCAAGAAGGGAAAGAAGCTCATGGCATTCGACCTCGGCCGCGAGCGCCTCACCTTCATCAAGTCGCCACCGGATGCGCCTTCTGACGGCTGGCACCTGACGGAGGTGCGGGCAAGGTTGGCGATCCTGTATCCTCTCTTGCCGGCTGAAAAGTCTGAGGTATCTATATTTACAGATTTATCATCATACACTTAGGATCCGTCTATGCCTAAGTAGACTTCTCAGAAAAACGAAATTATGTTTAGAAAAAGTATATCGTGTAACATTAATTTACTAAACTAAAGCCGATCCTTTCTCATTTAATCGAGGCTTAAGAATAAGAAGTAGCAAAACCTGGGTAATTCATTTTTTTCCATTAGATAAAGAAAATGGCATTGTTCACTCAAGTTTTGCACCCTTCATTATCGTGTAAACAGTGGGCATCAGTCGATTGAATTTGTTTGTTCGCATGGAAGTATTGCACCTTTAAATTTGTTTGAGTTACGTGTGCAGGTGTTGGTTCTAGAGGACAATTTGACAATGAAAGAGCACAATTGGAGCCGGTTGTACATAGTCGAGTCGGACATACCACCGCACTCATCGCCGATGTACTGTCATCTCACTAGGGATGTCGTGAGTAAACACAAGATGAGCAACGATAACGGGGTGGTGGAGATCCATGAGAAAAGTTGGGGAAGGATAATCCTTAGTAGACACACATTCGTCTACGTGGAGACAACAGTGCCGCTATGTGTTTATAGATGTTGGTCTTTTTTTTTCCGATTACGCATAGCATGCATATCATTTTATAAAGAGAGAGAAAGGGCATACAGAACCCTCCACTGGTGTGACATTACATTTTACATGTTACACCTCAACGCTTAGTCCACTCCACTCCACACTTGTGGTCAACCTCGATGTTTATAGGTGTTGGTCTTAGAGGTGGCACCAGTATTTGCCTACATGAGATTTTTTTGCTTCTTTTAAATGTCAAGATCTTTTACAGTACTCTCAATTCAATATGTATCAACTAATTTGATCTAAGCATGAATTTGGTTCAGATATGACTATCCTTGATAAGCATTGTCTTTCATCTTCTAGCTATGTTCATGGTAGAAGTAGCAAGGTAGGGCTAATTGATGGGCAGCCACGCCCGTTTGCCCACACCGGGACATAACATTTCCTGTTTTATGAACTTTTCAGTTTTGACGCTTTCTAGTTTTCATAACTTTATGTTTTAGGAGAAACTACAACTTACAATATTGGAAAATTACAGGATTTTTTAAACTTCAAAAAAAAACTTTAGAAAATTAATTTCTTGAAATTTTGAAATTTCAAATTTTGTGAATGTCTAAATTTTTGGAACTTACAACAAAAAAACAATAAAAAAATCAAACATGGGTGTGTGCCCTACCAGGAAAATGAGAAGAGATGATAGAGAAGGGGTAAAACCACATGTGTGCCCCTCACCCACCGCGTCTTAATAGAGAAGTCCACCTCCTCTCCCTAGTTGCGTCCCAACAGAGATCCCTCCTCAATGTACGAGATGTGTGCAATCACCTGCCTGGGAGTTAATCTAGAAGTAGTGATCTTAGCCTTTGCATGCATTTCTTAGTTGGAAGCCATTGTGCTAAAGAGATGTATATCCAACTCCAACCGTTGTACCTTAACATGAATTTTCTACAACAACAACAATCCTCCTTTTCTTTCATCATCACTAATACAAACAAATTTTTGTTCCATCTTCATTCTTGGCCTTAAGCATCTATCCAGATAGCTATCTAAATGAGTCTCCGATCAAAACATCCAGACCCACATCTCTCTATACATCCAACAAAGCTCGAACTGTCGATTCATTATCGAAGCCCCGACAGTTCCAAGATAAGAGTATATTGCTCCCGGCGGTCACCCTCATGGGTTGCCGCTGATCCTTTGGAAGTTTCACTGTGTACTATATTGTTGATTGCTACTCCATATTTTCCTTTTCCTTTTTCTTGTTTTTTTATTTCCTTATGGTGTGGCTAAGGGGTCTACCGTAGTACTAACATAAAAAGTGCCAACCATGTCTGCCACCTTGGATGGCTCATCTGCAGGAACCCCTTTAAATTCTGCTCATCTCCCCATATCCACATTGGAGTTTAAAGTCAATATCTTTCTTGCCGAAAGAACTACTCTGCCATGTTAACATCACTAAACCGCCGCATGTTTCCTATTTTTTCCGACGATGCATTCTAATTGGGGTCTGGGATTCTGAATGCACATACGCTCCGTTCCACCACCAACTCCCTTGACTATCATAGACTCGCCCTCTGACATTGTTCCTATTCCATTCATGATCTGGGCCATCACCTCTTCCAGAACCCTACCAAAGGGTACACCGCCACTTCCAGTTCAATTACATCTGCCAGAGTCGCAACTGCCACCCCAACCTCTCCATTCATCAGCAAGTATGAAATCTCCCCATTCAAACTTAGTGGCATCATGCCTCCCCATACCATAGTCCTCGTACCAATGTCGAACCAGCGCACAGTTGTTACAAAAGATTGGAAGTTTGTCATACTTAACTTCGCACCTATTTTTCTTCGCATATTTAGTGACTCAAAGAAATATCTCCAACTTCTTATTAACATCAAGATTAACCTTCACTCTTACAAAGGCTCCAACATTACTTGGTAGGTTTAGCACTTGAGCCCGCACCGCAATCTTATGCAGCGCAATCACCTTAGGGTTTGTGAATCCATCATATCCAGCAAAATTATAGCATGGTTTATAAACAACCTAGGACCATTTCATCATTGCCATGCTCCAATACCCAAACAATTGAATTTTACCATAAAGAGATTCTCTTCAATCAGTCGGAGCGGACCTCCTTTGTTGGGTTCCGGGCAAATCACATATCAACATAGAGGGCTGAAGGGCTAAAAGCCCTTGTTCTTGTGTACCTTGGTAGGGCCATGTGCCCTCAGAGGTGGAGGCACTTAAGCGCAATGGTCCTGGCAATGGATTGTGTCCGTTATGCAAGACTGTAGAAGACTCCAATCACATCTTCTTTGTCTGCTTGACCGCGCAATTCCTTTGGAGTTGTTTGTGAGAGGGGGGGGCACTTGGTGTAACAACAATTTCTCTAACCCTTCGCGTAACTTCAGGCCTCTGCACTGAGGCTACGCCACATTAGGTGGATGGGCATCGAGGACCCTTTTGATGATTCGGAATAGGCAAGTAATTCAGTGTACTCCGCTTCGACAACCTTATGACGCTTTCTACAAAATGTGTGCCTACTTGCAGCTCTGGGGGGCACTTAACCGAGTGATGGAACGAGACGCCATCAACATCCTCATTGCATATCTTCGCGTGTTGGCTCTCTGTTTGGATCCTCCGCTTCCCCCACCACCCCTGAGCTGGATTAGTCCATGGGACTCCCGTGGCGGCAACTGTGGCGTTGCCGCGTCCGCTGTTTTTCTTTTATGTTCTTTAGGGCTTGTTCGGTTGTGCCCTCAGCATAACCCTCTTGTACTTTGTTCTTATGCTATCGTGTGTGTGGTGTGTGGTGTGGGTCTCTTTGTTGAACTCGTTGGCTCTGGTGGTTTGCTTTATATATAAAGCGGGGCGAAAGCCTTTTTCAGTAACCACTTTGCTTGCACATCCGGCACGTCAAATTCATCCTCCTAGACAAAATCGTCTTCATGTAGCTTCAGATGATTGAGCAGCCCATCAACATCCTCTTCTTCCTTTCCTTCCCTTCATGGACCACCTCCTTCATTGTCATCCTCTAAGATCAGATCAAAATTGCACCCTCTGCGGACACACAAACCCTAAGCGCAGACCAAGGACAGGAAGGAGCTCCAAGCTCCACTAGGATCAGGTTGAGTCCGTGAAGGGATGGCGTGGTTGAGAGGGGTGATCAGTCGGTAGATGAATACTCACGTCATCGACGCCGCCAGAGGATTCCTAAACCCTAACAGAGGAACTAGGGAAAAACACAGTCCCCCCATGTGGAAACAAATCACATGTTTGATAGACACAAATCACAAGTGTCCCATGTGAAAAATATGTTTGATAGACACAAATCACATGTATCATGTGGATTTGATTAGTTACCTTGATTGACTCCACAAGTGTCCCATCACAAGAATTTTATTTATTATGGGGGCTGCTACGTGTTGGCCGGCGGATCTTTTTAAAAGATCCACCGCCCAGTGAGCCGTTGGATGGCAAGTTCCGCAGCCATCTGATCTCGTTTTCCCGTGTTATTTGGCAACAATGAGCATGTTGCGCAAGTCCCTTTGCAACAAAACCTTTGTTGCAATTCTTTGCAGCAACAATGTTGTTGCAAAAAGATTCTTTGCAAAACAGAAGTTGTGAAGCCCACAACCACGGACAACTTGTGAACTCCTTTGCAACAGGGACGTTGTTGCAAAATTTCTTTTGCAACATGATCCTTGTTGCAAAAAACATCTTCGCCAGTACCTGTCACCATTGCAACCCTTGTTACAAAACTGTGTTGGTCATCACGTGAGATGCATGGCGCGACGGGGAGGCGGTCGACGCCCCGTGCTTTATCCGCCGGCTGAACCATATCGTTTCCCATTAATTATAGCATGATATTAGCTAGTATTATTGTACCTAAATTTTATTGGATTTAGTAAAAAAGAAACATGCATGCATGTGCCGTGACCATATATATGTGTAGAGTTTATTTCATTTGGAATGTGTACGGTTCCTGAAAAAGAAAACCAGCGGCGATTGACAGAACCTAAGCCGGGCGCTTCCATGACTGTGCTTGGCAACTAGCACTCCGGACACAATTGCTTTTACTTGAGCGAGTCCGAATACAACTGCTGATCGGTCGAAATCACGACAGTCAAGCCGAACTTGCATCTTGCAGAGACGACGCCCATGGAGTTGCCCCCGGACGTCCTCGTGAGCATCATCCTGCGGCTCCCTCCGAGCTCCCGGCGGCTGACCCGCCTGGTCTGCCGGCAATGGCGCGACGTCGTCGACATGCGCACGGCGGAGATGCAGAGCCGCGCCAAGCCTCTGGTCACCACCCCGGCGGGCCGGCTCCGCGTACTTGGTATCCGATCTATCAACAGGAAGATATCTTTGGAAAAACAACGCGCGCCCCTATGAAGGCATAATGGTCGTCGGCACCTGCAACGGCCTGATCTGCCTGTGCGACAACCAGGAGGAGGGCGGCGCCATCACCCTGATCAACCCGGTCACCGCCGAGAGGCTGCCTCTCCCGCCGCTGCCGTCGCACGCCACGTTACGGCACTTCACGATACGCGAGCACGCGAGGTACGGCTTCGGGTACCACCCCACGACCGGGCGGCACAAGGTCGTGCATGTGGGGGATTACGGCAGGAAGGGGAACCCTCAGGTGAAGGTGTTCACGTTGGGGGAGGCGTCGTGGCGCGACGTCGCCACGGCCCCTGGCCCGAGATGCGACTACCGCGCCCGCATCGTGGGCGTCGACGGCACCATGTACTGGGCATGAATTTGGTTCAGATATGACTATCCTTGATAAGCATTGTCTTTCATCTTCTAGCTATGTTCATGGTAGAAGTAGCGAGGTAGGGCTAATTGATGGGCAGCCACGCCCGTTTGCCCACACCGGGACATAACATTTCCTGTTTTATGAACTTTTCAGTTTTGACGCTTTCTAGTTTTCATAACTTTATGTTTTAGGAGAAACTACAACTTACAACATTGGAAAATTACAGGATTTTTTAAACTTCAAAAAAAAAACTTTAGAAAATTAATTTCTTGAAATTTTGAAATTTCAAATTTTGTGAATGTCTAAATTTTTGGAACTTACAACAAAGAAACAATAAAAAAATCCAACATGGATGTGTGCCCTACCAGGAAAATGAGAAGAGATGATAGAGAAGGGGTAAAACCACATGTGTGCCCCTCACCCACCGCGTCTTAATAGAGAAGTCCACCTCCTCTCCCTAGTTGCGTCCCAACAGAGATCCCTCCTCAATGTACGAGATGTGTGCAATCACCTGCCTGGGAGTTAATCTAGAAGTAGTGATCTTAGCCTTTGCATGCATTTCTTAGTTGGAAGCCATTGTGCTAAAGAGATGTATATCCAACTCCAACCGTTGTACCTTAACATGAATTTTCTACAACAACAACAATCCTCCTTTTCTTTCATCATCACTAATAAAAACAAATTTTTGTTCCATCTTCATTCTTGGCCTTAAGCATCTATCCAGATAGCTATCTAAATGAGTCTCCGATCAAAACATCCAGATCCACATCTCTCTATACATCCAACAAAGCTCGAACTGTCGATTCATTATCGAAGCCCCGACAGTTCCAAGATAAGAGTATATTGCTCCCGGCGGTCACCCTCATGGGTTGCCGCTGATCCTTTGGAAGTTTCACTGTGTACCATATTGTTGATTGCTACTCCATATTTTCCTTTTCCTTTTTCTTGTTTTTTTATTTCCTTATGGTGTGGCTAAGGGGTCTACCATAGTACTAACATAAAAAGTGCCAACCATGTCTGCCACCTTGGATGGCTCATCTGCAGGAACCCCTTTAAATTCTGCTCATCTCCCCATATCCACATTGGAGTTTAACGTCAATATCTTTCTTGCCGAAAGAACTACTCTGCCATGTTAACATCACTAAACCGCCGCATGTTTCCTATTTTTTCCGACGATGCATTCTAATTGGGGTCTGGGATTCTGTATGCACATACGCTCCGTTCCACCACCAACTCCCTTGACTATCATAGACTCGCCCTCTGACATTGTTCCTATTCCATTCATGATCTGGGCCATCACCTCTTCCAGAACCCTACCAAAGGGTACACCGCCACTTCCAGTTCAATTACATCTGCCAGAGTCGCAACTGCCACCCCAACCTCTCCATTCATCAGCAAGTATGAAATCTCCCCATTCAAACTTAGTGGCATCATGTCTCCCCATACCATAGTCCTCGTACCAATGTCGAACCAGCGCACAGTTGTTACAAAAGATTGGAAGTTTGTCATACTTAACTTCGTACCTATTTTTCTTCGCATATTTAGTGACTCAAAGAAATATCTCCAACTTCTTATTAACATCAAGATTAACCTTCACTCTTACAAAGGCTCCAACATTACTTGGTAGGTTTAGCACTTGAGCCCGCACCGCAATCTTATGCAGCGCAATCACCTTAGGGTTTGTGAATCCATCATATCCAGCAAAATTATAGCATGGTTTATAAACAACCTAGGACCATTTCATCATTGCCATGCTCCAATACCCAAACAATTGAATTTTACCATAAAGAGATTCTCTTCAATCAGTCGAAGCGGACCTCCTTTGTTGGGTTCCGGGCAAATCACATATCAACATAGAGGGCTGAAGGGCTAAAAGCCCTTGTTCGTGTGTACCTTGGTAGGGCCATGTGCCCTCAAAGGTGGAGGCACTTAAGCGCAATGGTCCTGGCAATGGATTGTGTCCGTTATGCAAGACTGTAGAAGACTCCAATCATATCTTCTTTGTCTGCTTGACCGCGCAATTCCTTTGGAGTTGTTTGTGAGAGGGGGGGGGCACTTGGTGTAACAACAATTTCTCTAACCCTTCACGTAACTTCAGGCCTCTGCACTGAGGCTACGCCACATTAGGTGGATGGGCATCGAGGACCCTTTTGATGATTCGGAATAGGCAAGTAATTCAGCGTACTCCGCTTCGACAACCTTATGACGCTTTCTACAAAATGTGTGCCTACTTGCAGCTCTGGGGGGCACTTAACCGAGTGATGGAACGAGACGCCATCAACATCCTCATTGCATATCTTCGCGTGTTGGCTCTCTGTTTGGCTCCTCCGCTTCCCCCACCACCCCTGAGCTGGATTAGTCCATGGGACTCCCGTGGCGGCAACTGTGGCGTTGCCGCGTCCGCTGTTTTTCTTTTATGTTCTTTAGGGCTTGTTCGGTTGTGCCCTCAGCATAACCCTCTTGTACTTTGTTCTTATGCTATCGTGTGTGTGGTGTGTGGTGTGGGTCTCTTTGTTGAACTCGTTGGCTCTGGTGGTTTGCTTTATATATAAAGCGGGGCGAAAGTCTTTTTCAGTAACCACTTTGCTTGCACATCCGGCACGTCAAATTCATCCTCCTAGACGAAATCGTCTTCATGTAGCTTCAGATGATTGAGAAGCCCATCAACATCCTCTTCTTCCTTTCCTTCCCTTCATGGACCACCTCCTTCATTGTCATCCTCTAAGATCAGATCAAAATTGCACCCTCTGCGGACACACAAACCCTAAGCGCAGACCAAGGACAGGAAGGAGCGCCAAGCTCCACTAGGATCAGGTTGAGTCCGTGAAGGGATGGCGTGGTTGAGAGGGGTGATCAGTCGGTAGATGAATACTCACATCATCGACGCCACCAGAGGATTCCTAAACCCTAACAGAGGAACTAGGGAAAAACACAGTCCCCCCATGTGGAAACAAATCACATGTTTGATAGACACAAATCACAAGTGTCCCATGTGAAAAATATGTTTGATAGACACAAATCACATGTATCATGTGGATTTGATTAGTTACCTTGATTGACTCCACAAGTGTCCCATCACAAGAATTTTATTTATTATGGGGGCTGCTACGTGTTGGCCGGCGGATCTTTCTAAAAGATCCACCGCCCAGTGAGCCGTTGGATGGCAAGTTCCGCAGCCATCTGATCTCGTTTTCCCGTGTTATTTGGCAACAATGAGCATGTTGCGCAAGTCCCTTTGCAACAAAACCTTTGTTGCAATTCTTTGCAGCAACAATGTTGTTGCAAAAAGATTCTTAGCAAAACAGAAGTTGTGAAGCCCACAACCACGGAGAACTTGTGAACTCCTTTGCAACAGGGACGTTGTTGCAAAATTTCTTTTGCAACATGATCCTTGTTGCAAAAAACATCTCCGCCAGTACCTGTCACCATTGCAACCCTATCTATCAACAGGAAGATATCTTTGGAAAAACAACGCGCGCCCCTATGAAGGCATAATGGTCGTCGGCACCTGCAACGGCCTGATCTGCCTGTGCGACAACCAGGAGGAGGGCGGCGCCATCACCCTGATCAACCCGGTCACCGCCGAGAGGCTGCCTCTCCCGCCGCTGCCGTCGCACGCCACGTTACCGGACTTCACGATACGCGAGCACGCGAGGTACGGCTTCGGGTACCACCCCACGACCGGGCGGCACAAGGTCGTGCATGTGGGGGATTACGGCAGGAAGGGGAACCCTCAGGTGAAGGTGTTCACGTTGGGGGAGGCATCGTGGCGCGACGTCGCCACGGCCCCTGGCCCGAGATGCGACTACCGCGCCCACATCGTGGGCGTCGACGGCACCATGTACTGGGCCGCCAAGCGCGGCAAGAAGCTCATGGCGTTCGACCTCGACTGCGAGCGCCTCACCTTCATCAAGTCGCTGCCGGAGGCGTCGTCTGACAGCTGGCACCCCGCGGCGGTGCTGGGGAGGCTGGGGATCCTGTTTTTTCACGAGCGGATTCAAAAGTGTGAGGTACGTATTTACAGAATTTTTTACACTTATGATGATGCGTCCATGTCTATGTCTCACTTACGTTTACCTCTTCTTTTCTTGTGAGATGACCTAAGCTTGCTAGTCTCAAACTCTCAATCAATTAGAAAAGTGAAAATTTGTATTTCTGAACTAAGCTAAAGTCGCACTTAAGCAAAACCTTAGTTGACTGAGAAGTAGCAACACCATAACGCCTATTTACTTGGGTAATTATTTTTCGTTAGGTATTAAACATGAGAGAGTGTTTGTGGCACCCAGGGGTGAGGACACACGGACAATGAACCATCCGATTACCTCTTGATTCGGAAACTAGCTTGGTCTTTCCATGTGATTTAACCCTTAATTACTTTATTAGATGGGTCCATGTTTTCGCAGCCTTTGGCAGCTCCACCCATTCAACCTTGCATGCTTTTTCATTTGACTTTTAAATTTGAATATGTTATATCTGACTTTTTTTTTAACCTTTGCTGCGACAGCGACGGCGCCCTGGCGTGCCTGAATCATTTCACTTGGGCTGCACTTGTTTCTTGAAGAAGAAGAAGAAGAAGAAGAAGAAAATACTGTTGCTGTTGCAAGTTGTCGCCATCCCTACCTGGCTTAGCTTACAAAGTTAATACTTACTTGGGTATTTTTACACCAGGATATTTTTACTCCGGGTCACGCTAAGAAGGTAGTAACTCGGATGGAACACCTGTCTTTTGTTCATCAGATATTGTTATCCTGATGCTTAGGTTGCAGACTCGTGTCATTGGCCCTAAACAGCTATGCTTTCTGCTTTAGTTGTAACTGAGAACTTGTATGTCAGTATGTATTCACAACTGCATTGACATTTTTGCACGTGAAAAATGTGACGAACGATGTAATTGACGGCAAGCGCGGCATGATCTACATCCCGCGCCAGAAGGTTTGTTTTTACTAAGAGTTGTGAAGTTTAAATTTTGACCTATTGGTATACTATAACCTGCTTCATGTTTTTTTTATCTACTGAAGATTTCAAAATTGACCTTAACAAGCGACATAAAGGGTCTGAAGCGGGCGCGCCGTGACGCCAAGAAAAACAAGGGGCATCCGAAGAAGCAAAAGGTCAACCCTGGTGAATAATACAGTCATCATATAGTGCCAGAACATATTCTGTTGATGCTTGTTCCAGAGTTATTGTAAGTCTGCATTGCCGTACGGAGTCAGCTAGGTAGTTTTGTTTCTATATCGATTTTCAGGTGTAATGGAGCTTACGGTGCTATATGTCATGGTTCGTGTTCTTGGCCTTGGTCACCGACTCACCGTAATATTGTCCATATTCTTCAGCTTCGGTCACTTACTGTAGGTCTTCGTCGTCGATCAAAATGAAGTTTCACTGTGCTTGTTTCAGAGTTGATGTGGCAAGTCAGCTAAATGACATTCTGTATAGATCTAAACGCTAACGGAGCTGCAACTTTAATTTTTTAAAACTTTATGTTTCTTTAACTAGATTTGTGTTGTGTGCTGTTTTCCATGTCTGCTGTGATAAATCATCAATCTTCCAGTTCTGTAAGAGTCCACTCAGTACAGATTTCCATCGCCGCCAGCCCCTAACATTAACTCTGTTTCAACACTTTATTTTCAGCTGAGGAGGAGGAAGAAGAAGAAGCTCGCTCCCAAGAGTGCAAAATGAAGGCGAGTGAAAGCGATGACCCCAAGTGGCACACACCAGCTGAACCAGTTGTCTCCTTAGCGTCTTAAGATCATGGAATTTAAGCTTTGTACTAGCTACCTTCAACTTATCGGCTGGGTTTTAACGCCTTAATCATCCCAGGAATCTTTTGAGAGTAGTTTCTGCCAAATGCAGGGTCTTTTGAGAGTAGTTTTGTAGACGGTGGTTGCTATATTGAGATAAGATGGTGCGAATAGCAGTACTACACTCAAAAATTATGTCAAAAAAACGAGATGGTAATTCATAAACTGATGGAACTGTAATGTCATGGGTGAGGTGACTACACTGACTCGTCTAGCTAGATACAGTAGAGCAGATTTAGTCATGGCTAAAACAGAGGAATCCACAAGCCCACATCGAGAAACAATCAGTCATACAATCAAATCAACCGCAACATCAAACTGCAGCAAGTCGATTCTTGTCTACAAACTACAACAGGTGGCATTCTGATGGAACAGTTTAGAAGCCACTTCACATGGACTCTAACCATCTAAACATACACTGCTAGAAGAAAAAAGTATAGACACAATGACACAGAAGCATTCCCCCATTACTTGGTTCCCAACTCTAGGGCCATCTATCTCTCTTTGAACAAAAAAAACCAGGGCCATCTTTTTTGATTCTTCATTATCAAAACCAACTTATTATGAAAGAACTGCCTGACACTATCAGCCAAAATGATGTTCATAACTCGCCCTGGCATGCAGAAGGAGAGGTCTGTCCATCACTAAACACCTTAACAGAGCAGAGCGATCCTCCAGCTTCATCCGCGAACGTTATCTTCCTACGTTTCCTCGGCGCTTCTGGTTGCGGAACAGCCTTCTTTCCCTCCAGCGTCTGCAATCAGGATTTTAATAGTGGTGAGCGGTGACACAAATGCAGGCTGAGAGTTCAGAAAACACTGCAGTGCTATTAAATTAAACAAATCTTGAAAGCAGGGGTACCAACCAATATTTTGCAAAAGCGGTTGCAATCCTTGTTCATTATTGACAGCCATTTCCTTGTAGTTCTCTCCACCAACAATGCATCCTCGGATGCTGCTCTCATCTGAGAATGATAATCATAAGATATCAGCCAAGTATCTGACAAGATTATAGTTGGGAAGCAGCTGTGAACTTCAAACAGTTCCTAGAGTATCATAGGTAATTCATGATCTTGCAATATCATAAGCTCTGGTAAGCCTAAACAAGTCCCGCCTAATTCTAATTAATGCACATACAGGAAAAGCACTTTTTTTACTGCTAGAAAGCACATATTTAAGTATATCAATAATTGATAAGGCGTGTGACCTTTTCAGTCCCAACAGATGGTTTACATGAGAACTGCAAATGTAAATCAATAGTAATTCTGCTGTACAACAAGAAACTAACTTTGCACAAATAGAAGGAGCTTTAGCTTTATATTATCTGTTATAA
Source organism: Triticum aestivum (assembly GCF_018294505.1). Lineage (NCBI taxonomy): Eukaryota > Viridiplantae > Streptophyta > Magnoliopsida > Poales > Poaceae > Triticum > Triticum aestivum. The sequence goes on along the minus strand of NC_057798.1, from coordinate 45,792,547 downwards.
ATAGAAGCAGCTAATGGAACAAAAATTAGAGAAACGCAGAAAGACAAATCTCAAATAAATCTTTTTGTGCTCCAAAGCCAATATATAATGTAACTTCATCAAACAACGGTTCTTATTTACTTATTATGTTGTATCATCCATCGGTTGCACAGCAATAAAATCATGAGTTCACAAGTATCTATTATATTTAATAATGTCTCACCTCGGCAATGTTAGAATTGGGAAGCAAAGAATGTGCTTCCGATGACAAAGTTTCGTTCACTAAACTTCTCATGTGCTTCAAGCTCCTGATAAGATTTGCAGCAATGCTTTCTATATCATGCATCTGCCTTTGTGAAAACTCAACAGCTTTCTCAGTGTCCAGAAGAACAGATGAAGTTCTCAGCTGCGGAGATGGGGATTCTGTTGACTTGACAGCTTCTTTGTTTGTAAAGGAGCTAGAAGTTCTGTTCTTAAGTTTCCTGTCTGTGGTTAACACAGATCGGTCTTCAAGATTAATCTTTCTTTCTGAAATCAGAAATGGTAACATGAACAATAAGAAATACTGTAATAATTAACTACTCTGCTAAAAAAAATAAAAACACTACAGATAGCATAGATTGCTTACTCAGCCTTTGGACTCCGCACAAATCGATATCAGTCCAAGCATTGCAAAACTTCTCCTGACAAACTGGTGACATAGTCTGAAAAAAAGGATAGTGTAAAAGATGAGAAACTCGTTCACAACTATTCTTTGAAACATGATTAGAAGAGCTCTGCGGACCTTTCTCTTGGACAACAGTTTTTTTGGAGTATGAACTTCAATTGATCCTTCATCAATGAGAAAATCAGACGCCCTAGTTTGCCCATCAGTTCCCAGGCAGGTTGGAGTTGAAATTGAAGCTTCACCAGAAATTTCCTGTGTTTCTTCAAGATTAGAGGAACTATCTGATATTGCACATCCAGTTTTGCCCATGTTAACACAAGCCTGGGATAACTCTTGTTGAACAACATATGCTTCTCTTGATTCTTGATCATTAACAGATCTACAAATGTCAACATTCATTGTACCACTTAGCTGATTCATATCCTTTGATGACTCATCCATGTTGGCAAGTAAGATGTGACCATCATGTGAAACATCTGCTACAGTTGGTGGGCTCAGAATCACAACAGTATCTGGAACTACAACAGAAGTTTTTGTTTCAAAACACTTCCGCTGCACATGATTATTCAGAGCATCATAAACTATATTTTCTAGCCGCCCATCTTGGGCGTCAAAATGGGCAGTATGAGCCAAATCAAGAGTTTTGTCATAAGCGAAATTGTAGCCTGTGGCTGCTTGCTCAACATTCATATGCAGTAATATATCCTTTGTTTTCACATCATGGCAGACTAGTGAATCTGATTGACCCTCCATCGGCATCTGCACAACCTCCTCAAGTGAAGTGCAAATCTTGTCTGTGCTTCCACATGAATCAGGTTGCATGACTACCAATGTGCGCCTCATATATGTTTTAAACTCATTAATTGGAGAAGACCCTTCCACAGGTTTTATGCTTTCTGATGTATTGACTTGAACAACTTCTGGATACCTGTATTCATTGTTATCTGTCTGATCATCACAAGAACGATCCACAGGAGACAACGGAAACTCATTCCCAACAGAAGACTTATTCACATCTGAATTACTTGTATCATCCAATGATTTCTGATGGTTGCACACTTCATCAATGGGATCTAGTGAAGAAACATTGGGATCCATCTTTTTTTGCTCCACATTGTCATGCAAATGTGCTCCAGTGTCAGAAACATCCTGTTCAGTTGGTTGGGTGATGAAACCAGACTGCTGTCCACATCCATTATCTTCTATGGGAAACTGATGCAGCACAACAGATGAATGGTCACAGGTGTGAACTACTGTATTTTCCATTTCGGCACAGCAGATGTCCTCCCCAGCTATTTCTTCATTATGTTCTGCAAGTACAAAAAAGAACAAAATTTGTCAGTTTTGATGCAAAAAGGATCCCCGAAAAGGTTTGCTTCAAGAAAAAAGTAATGGCTGAAAGACAGAAGTCATGTGGATGATCCTCAATGTTGAGATAACAAAGAACTGGAATATAAGAATTTTATTTTTGCTTGGGTAACAATACCCACCAATGGCAATTGCGCAGTGCTCTCGATCTACAGCTCCTGTTTCAAGCTTCACTGTCATTGGGTCATGGAGTGTTGACTCAAATAGGAAAGTTTGCACAGGACTGATTTCATCTCCCTTTGGTGATGTATCAACTGGTTCTGTAGCATGTGGAGAAGATGATGCATCCATCTCTCTTTTTGCTTTACAAGGTGGTATCTTTTCCTTCCTCTGTTTCAAAGCAATAAGAGGCTCATCAAGATCAACTTCCTCGGTCTTGACAGGCTTTAAACTGGTGAAATCCACTTCGTAACTGTCGCTGTATATATCACTTAATACACGGGTCTTCTTGAATTTTATGGGTCTTCTGAGGGTCGAATCTATTCTGTTAACCACGCAAGACATCGTGGCTAAATGGCAGTCGACTGATTGAGCGCCTTATTTGTAGCAAAATCTATCCAGGGAAGCAATAAAAGGGCCCCTGTAGACATACAAAAATAGGTGTTATAATCAGGTAAATGGTGCAGATACGCATCAATATCTTCACTAGAATGGAGCCATCTTACAAAAACAGACGCCATGTTATGATATTCATGAAAGCATCTTCAAAGAATCACAGTATGTTTGAGGGCATTGCAATTGCTAGGTCGTGTATTCTCCATAACAGAGCAAAAGAAGAAGAAAAGAGCATAACATTGCAAGAGGTAAAGCCCTCAAATTTGTCATCAATCTTCAAGTACGGAACAAATCAATAATCTCGAATCCCTCAACAAACCCTGGCTCTGAGCCTGCTGCTACTGCTAGTCTTTAACCCACAGACCGGCCTAGAATGCTACTGGCTCGCAAAAACTGCGACTTTACAGGAGTCCCAGCCATGGCAGATTCAACACCACACAGATCTAATAGTCCTAGAATTCATTTCATCAGCTTGAGATGCGAAAAGTGAAAACAGATCTAGACCCTGCCGGTACCTGAACCTGAAGAACCCCCGGCCCCGGGTAAATCGAGGAAGAGCCGCGGGACGGTCGGCGTCGAGCTCAGAGAGGGCGACCGCCCGCTCCGTCCGGGGAGGCGCCGGCCTTGAGGAGGGAGGGACTGAAGAAGGAAGCGGGGAGCGGCGGCGGCGGCGGCGAGCAGAGATCTCGGTGCCGGAACTGGAACCCTACTCTGCTTCACGGCTCTGGATATCGGCGTATGTATGAGGGGGGTGGAGAGGGGGAGGCGGCTTGGCGCGAAGGAGAGGGAGAGCGAGGGAAAGTTGGCGCCACGGTTGGTGCTGCTTGGCGGGAAGGGGAGCGAAAAATTTGTAGCGGCCCGCGCCGCTTGCGCTTGGAGAGGGTTTGGACTCGGCTTTGGATTCGGGACAACGGAAGGACGAGGCGAGGAGAGGCGTGGCGTGGAGAACGACGGTATATTCAAGTCGGTCAACTTTATAGGAGTAAGAACATCCTTATGCAAATTAATAATTACACATAGATCGTTGGAGAAATTATTATTTTTGCGGGCAAAGATCGTTGGAGA
>NC_057798.1:45753011-45788603 GCF_018294505.1 Triticum aestivum | reverse complement strand
GGAGACACCATCGCGGTAAGGAAAACGGTGCTGACGCAACGGATGAAAGTCGTCATTCAGGAGAAGAATGCGGCAAGGAGTACTGGACGACCACACCAGATCTGCCCAGACAGTTTCAGTGAGATCTAACCTCACAAGCTCCCTAGTGATGCAGAAAACAAGCTGAGCGTCACCAATCAACTCAGAGAAGCAGAAAGAGGCCCACGAAACGACACCGTCTGCTCCGCCAGAAGCCTTTGAAGTAGCCGCGTGACACGAAAACACAACTAGGTCCACCACTCCAGAAAAGTAGGGACCGAACAATCCCATACCCTCCTCTACGATGTCGATGAGACCACCACCGACTACGTGGACGAGAAGTTGGGAAAACCTTATTCCTAATCCACACGATGCCACCATCATCACTGCAATGTGGTCACTGGGAAACCAAACTCTAGCCCTACGAGAGTCTAACTACAACACCCACCACATATCATGCTCCCCTATCCCATTGGGAACGGGGCCCGCACCCACCACAAACGGAGTCGATGGTGGTACAAGCAAGGAGGGTGACATGTTTACCCGGTTCATCAATTTGGAAATTGTTTGTCTTTTTCGGAGTTCACTCGGGATGGTTGATTCTCCGGATAGAATTGTTGACCAATCGAAATCACAACAACCAAGTCGAGCTCCCACCTAGCTAAAACACGAGAATAGCAATAGCTAGCAACCTAGCGAACAGGGGGTAACAAGCATATAACCACCACGATTGCGACGTCATTAGCAATATATCACCATTTTTTGACGAAAAACACAGCACACGACGTTAATTTTTCATATAAAACATTGACCGAGCGATAAACGCATTTCAGACCCGATCATGACAACTGGGGCCGCCTGGCGTGGCAAGAATAAACGGCGTTGTCAAACATCTGTTGAATTGGTTGCGGGGCCCACGAGTAAGCAGTCTCCTCCCTCTCTTTTTTCTCTCTTTGATTAACTAGATAGGGGAGTGCGCCTTGGTGCACATTGCCTAGTCCATCATGTTGGTCCAACGTCCAAAACGATGGCAACTTCAAAATAGCAAAGTGTGCAAATAGATCATCAGGTTGCATATTTAATCATTCGATAAAGTTTTTACACTAAACGTTGCATGTTTAATCTCTCAGTTAAACATCACAATCATTGGTTGTAAACAATGTTTTTTGGGTACAACCAGTAGTGGCACCTTAGAAGCAGTGACGCTGTTGTCTTCTAAGTTGCTACTAGTGGTTGCTCCAACTCTTTAAACATAACCATCTTTTCTTTTGTTGGTCATAGACTTTCACAATGTGAAACCAGTGAAAACCAAAAACACATGGTTGTCTTCTAAGTTGCCACTAGTGGTTGTTCTAACTCTTTAAACATAATCATGTTTTCTTCCGTTGGTCATAGACTTTCATAATGTGAAATCGGTGAAACTAAAAACACATGGTATAGTTTGAAGCAAAGAAGCAACATGCATAGGGGGAGTAATAGCAGTAGATGCAGATGGATGTCGATCGACTTATTTCGAACGTCATGCCTATATATTGTCATGCCATGAATAATGTCATAACTATGCGCTTTTATATCAACTGCTCAATAATAATTTGTTTACACACCGTTGCTATGTTAATGAGAGAGATGCTTCTAGAGCACTATGCCCCCCGAGTCCATTCACTTTATATTTACTAAAACCCTAAATATCATTGTTGTAATTTATTTATTTTTATTTTCTTTTGCAATTTATCTATCTATCACTATCAGAATTAATCTTTGCAATTAACGAGTACAAGGGGATTGACAACTCTCTTGCCCGTGTTGGGTGCAAATATTTTGTTGTGTGTGTGTGCATATGTTGTTGATGTTTGTTTGCGCGAGTCTCCTACTGGTTTCATAAACCTTGATTTTTAACCGAGGGAAATACTATATGCTACTCCCCCATGCCAAAATAAGTGTCTCAATCCTAGTACAACTTTGTACTAAAGTTAGTATAATATTATTTTGAGACGGAGGAAATACTACACTACATTATCCTTCCTCTTCGGGAAGATCCCGACGCCCACCACGACAACAAGGGCAACCACGATGTGGCAGCCTAGCCCTCCTCTAGAAGGAGGAGCCCATCGTCATCTTCGATGATGAGGAGTAGCTCGTTTTTAGCTTACTAAGGACTTAGGTTTAACTAGCTACTACGGTGAAACATATTTGTTTTACCTTTTACTAGCAGGCACCAAACGACCTGTGTTTGTAAGGAACGAATAAAAATAAAAAAATGACGAGTTAAAGGATCGAACTCACGCCTCAAAGACCCAACATGTGCTGCCAGGCACTCGAACAAACACATCCTGCCAACCAATGGTGAGCGAGAGTATTTAAAAACATACCACAGTGTTAGATTCAAAACATTTTTTTTATTTTTTCCTGAAATTTTCAAAAAAAAATATTATGAATTGCCGAATATTCTTGAAAACATGAACAATTTTTGAAATTCTGAAACTTTTTTTTGCAAATTTCATAGATTTTTGAAAAACATGAAAATAATTTAAATGTGAACATTTTTTTAAATCCACAAACATTTTTTAAAACACGATCCTCTTATAAAAACACAAACATTTTTTGAACATATGAGATATTTTTTTAAAGGGAACATGTTTTGAAAATTCAGAACACTTTTAGAAAATTTGTTTTTTAAAAGCGAATATTATTTTGAATTTGTGAACATTTCACTAAAATAATAATGTTTTTTTGAATTTGGAACTTATTTAAAATACATTTTTTGAAAATCTCGAACAATTTTGAAGACACAAACAGTTTTGAAAAAACGAGAGCATTTTTTTTATCAAATTAAAGTTCTAATCGTTTTTCGAAACGGAAACAAAATTTTGGAATTCTGAACATTCTTGGGGAAAAAAATGAAATTCCAACTGTTTTTTAAGAATTCTGAATTTAATAAAAAACATAAAAAAAACTTGGAAGGAAAAAGGAAAAAAGAAACAGGAAATAAAAAGCAAAATAGATACATAACATAGAAAAAAGGAAAAGGGTCGACCCAGTTTTTAGCGCTCTGTGCGAAGCTCCAACTATATATCATGACATGCGGCAAATAGGGTTTTCCTAGAGCGTGGGCAGGAAAAAAAGTGAACTGACTTCGCCGGGCAATAGCCGAGCGTACGGAATTCTAGACAGTCCTTTTTTGTTTTTTAGGAGAAGAATGTACAAAAACTTAGTATCACCTCAGATAGAAAAAAAATATTTTCAGCACTCAACGGATGATAAAGCCCGGATAACCGAACCTTGATTTATTAGTAGGTATAGACATGTGTTGCACCAGCCTTTCCGCTATAAATCCTAGCCACTTATCCAATGCAATGTAATTACACAACCTGATCTTTAAGTATTGTTCTATTGTGCAATGTGGTGTTCGGTTGCACTATTTGGTTCAGTTCTATGGTGTGTTGTTCGGTTGCACTGTTTGGTTCAATTATGCAATATGATGTTCACTTGTTGGGGTACAATTTTGTATTGCTAATTATACATGTGAGAAATAAATCAAATTTGGTTGTACTAGATCCATGAGAAACAGATAAAATTGCTATATTCTTTGAGTGTTAAACATGCATGCTGTGATTAACTAGCCTTTTCAACTTGAATTTGTTGGGTCTACAATGTGTTTATTCTTCATTAACCCATTTTATTCATAGGGTGTCAATTCATACTTAACCTAATTAATACTTACCTTATGTAATTGTATGGTAACATTGCGAGACACTTAGGTTTAACATCCAGGTTTGCTCATGGTCCTTTGGGTAATAGCACAATATTGCGCAATTACAAGGAAACTTCTAATATTATGTTTTAATAATTTGGTCTTGCATGTAGGTCCCGGTGTCAGTGCTTTAGACCCATTGTTGGACCCGTTTTGCATATAAGGAAATGAGATATTTATAAATATCAGTCAAATCAAGAAACTCAGAAAAGATTGTTAGGATAAAAACTAACGAGGAAAAACAACAAATTCTTTGTGAGCGTAATGAAGAATACATGATGGTATTAACTGTCTTGCCTCATTTTCCCCTTGCACACCATTTCAATATCTAGAAAATATATTTATAACTATCTTTGTTTTCAGTCGTTTGCAAAGCAGTTCACGAATGATTACCTGTGAAACCACATGTATGCTCAAGAGGCAAGGAATATATTCACACAACACCCATTGTATAATATTGAAGTCTTCCTCAAGAGGGCGAATGATTGACAGGCAATCATCCACAGGCGTTGCCCTGAAGCAGGGTCATTGAAAACTGCTGAAGCAGAAGGCGGATATTAAGCTTTCGACAATGTTGAAGGTCTTTGCAACTTTAGGGCAACGGTTGTGGATGATTGCCCTCCCATCTTTCGTCCTCTTCAGTAAAACTTCAATATTATACCGTGGGCGCCGTATGAATACCTTCCTTGCATCTTGAGCATACATGTGGTTTTAGATGTAATCATCTATGAACTACTTTTAAAAGGACTCAAAACAAAGATATGCATAAATATATTTTCTAAATATTGAAATGGTGTGCATGATTTTTTTAAGGTAAGACAGTTAGTACCAGAAAATACATAGGAGCACCTGGGTGCTCCACCCCCTATACGAAAATTAAATTAAAAAATACCAAAAAAATTCAAAAAAATCCAAAATCTTGGGATCTCAAACTTGAATACCCAATCTACTCCCGTATGAAGTTTCATAGAAAAATACCAGAAAATGTATTCGTGATGAAGAAAATACTGTTCGAACTAAAATCCATCCAAATAGTTTTTCTATACATAGGATTTTTTTGTCTTTTGGCCATCGATGTGTTTCCTGGTATTTTCTCATAAAATTTCACACGAAAGTAGATTGGACACCCAGGTTTCATATCCCAAAACCTCAGTTTATTTTTCCGAATTTTCTCGGTATTTTTTTAAACTTAATGTTCATATAGGGGTCTGGAGCATCCAAGTGCTACAAATCCTCTTCCAGTTACTACCATTGTCGTGGTGGGCGCACGGCATATGCCATGGGATGACTAAAGAGAGGAGGAGGGTCGAGGGCGCTGGTGGGCTCCAGTGGCGGGGTTGGCATGAGCGAGCGCGGAATGCAAGACATAGCCAGGTTCGGGGCTCTCCGGAGAGATAACACCCCTAGTCATGCCGAGTGTGGTTGATATGCAATAGTACAGGGTTGCTCCTAGAGATGTATGGAGGAAGAAGGAAGGATGGCCAAGGCTTAGGCGGCTCCTTCTCCCTGGATGTGTTCTACTGATCAGTTGGCTACTTCCTGTGTGCTTACTACCTCTCGTATGCGTGAGGGCTTCTGGGGGGGGGGTTTATAGGCCAACCCCCCATGGATACAATGGTAATGCTACAAGGCCGTAGGGCCGGGTCGTCAGTGTTTGGGGACCCGAGGCTGGGTCCTGCCGGGCGCCTGTGGTTCGCCGGGTTCCCCTAGGTGTGGGCCCCGCGTGCCTATGGGAACTGTTCGCCGTCTTGTCGATCATTAGGGAGTGGCCGAGTCGAGTCAGGTATAGTGGCGCTCCGTCAGGTTGCTGCTTGCTGGCGTCAGTGGTGATGATGAGGGCACTGTTGCCACGCCGACCCTGGTCGGCGGGTAGGTTAGGGGCACTGTTGCCACACTCTGGCTGACTAGAGGCATGGGCGGGGCACTGTTGCCTCGGTCATCGGTGGATGAAGACTCGTCCCATCGTACGGCCTGGATGGGACGGGAGCTGACCCGTGGCTGGGTTGGTGAACATGCCAAGGGCGGAGCTGGCTTGTTGGGGAAGTCTTGGTATGCCGGGTTCGGCTGTCTTGTGCTAGTTGTCGAGGCCGGGTCGAGGAGCTTGGCTAGGTCGGAGAGTTTGGCCAGGTCTGAGCGACCCGGCCAAGCGCGGGCCAGCTTGAGGGGCGATGTTGGCCCCGTTGTTTTTGAAGATCCAGGTTCCGTTGCCTGCCCGGGGTTCATCCCCCCGACAACCATCCTATAGTTGACTAATGTCTTCATTGCGCACACAAAGAATTTGTTGTTTGTCCTCCCTAGTATTTATCCTAACAATCTTTCTAAGTTTCTTGATTTTCTAGCTCTATAATCACCTCGCAGTGTGCGTTTTGCTGAAAAAACAGGGATGAAGAAGAGTTAAAGTTGTGCATCGGTTCAAGATGGTGACTGTCAAAGCTTATCTTAGGGGTCAAGGGTTGGCGCTAACTATGCGATAGACTGCTGGTTGATGAGCTTCAATTGCTTGCGCTAATATGGTTCTGATTCGTTGATGTGTGCTTGTAAGGTTGCTATTCTGCATATGTGTTGAAGTCTGGCTTTTGCTTGGGCCTGTAATAGTGCTAGCCATAGATAGGTATTAAGAATTCCATTTAGATTTGTTTTTGTTTTGGCAAGCTTTTGAGGGTTTTCTTTTCAAATTGAGGAGTATAGCTCCATGAAATTGATAAAAAAGATCCTACCACAGTCAGGTGCATGTCGCAGCGATAGTCACCAGTATGAAAGCTAACTGGTCCTATAGCATAGCGAAACATTCGCCTATGTGGAGACAACAAAGCCACTAAAATGTTTACAGGTGTTGGTCTTTGAGGTAACACCAGTATTCTTTCTACATGAGATTTCTGCTACTTTATAATGCCAAGCTATTTTGCAATGCTCTCAATTCAATATGTCTATTTTTTAAAACTAGGCAAAATATTTGCCATTTTCATTAATTAAGAAGAGGGCATTATTACACAAGTGCCGTGAAACTGAAAAATCCTAAACAGATTACTCTCGCGACATTACATTGCTCAATTGCTTGGCACTCGCAATAGCCCAAATATACATTTATTCTTTGATGATCCACGTGACAATCTCCATCGGCGCCGCTTTGCTCCTGAAGGCGCGTGCATTTTGTTCCTTCCAAAGTTCCCACCCCACAAGAAGTAGCAGAGAAGATAAGGCCTTCACCGGTCGGGTGTTGTTCGAGAGGAGCTCATCCCACCAAGATTTAACCGTGCCGAATTGGTGCCAAGTAGCCATGGGAATAACAAGCCCAAGCCAGGAGAACACCTCATCCCAAACCCAGAGAGAGAACCTGCACTTGAAAAGGAGTTGGGCCGCCGATTCTTGAACTTGATTACAAAGCAGTCACCGGTCATAGTTTTGCCATCCTCAGCGTTGCAGCCTATCCACGGTCCAAAATATGTTTGATTGACTAACCAGACGAAGAATTTGCATTTGGGAGGAGCCCAAGCCTTCCAATTTGTGACCTGAAAGCTAGAGAGAGTGAGTCCAGCAAACTGCACCAAATATGCAGACTTAGTAGAGTAGTTCCCATCATTGACGAGATTCCACAAAATGCTATCTTTGATGCCTGGCTGGATGACAATTTGAGCCGAGAATTGTTGAAGCTACTCAAGCGTGAGGCCGCTTTGGGTGTCAATTTGAGCTATCCAATGGAGATCCCTCAAGGCTTGGGCAACCGTTCCGCTTTCTTGCGAGAAATCTCAAAGATCTTTCGCGCAATGTCCTTGGGTCTTAGACCCTCTAGCCAAGACGACTCGAAAAATCACTTTATTCCCATCACCAATCGCTGATTTGGCCGCATACGCAAAAAGATCATGGCATGCGGCTGTGCACAGCATCCCCTGCCTGCACCACGCCCTCGGGGGGTCATCCCAGTCTAGCCAAAGCCCGAAGCCGGATGGCGGTGGCAAACTTACAGAGATTTAGAATGCCAAGACCTCCATATTCCTTTGGTTTACAAACTTGCTCCCAGTTAACCTTGCATTCGCCACCAGTCACCTTGTCCGTTCCAGCCCAAAGATAGGCATGTCACAGCTTGGTAGTTGCCTTTAGGACCTAATCAAAAGGTCCAGCGGAGTGATGTGATAGGTGGCCACCATCGTGAGGACCGCATTGACCAAAGTCATGCGACCCGAGATAGCAACATGCTTGCCTTTCCAAGGCACCAATTTGCCAACAACCTTGTCCTCGAGTAGCTGCAAGTGAATCCTCTTAATCTCTTGGTCGCAAGAGGTAGACCAAGGTAGCGGATAGGGAAGGAGGAATGACAGGCCGGGAAGGAATGAAGAATATCGTCGAGGTCCACATTGGCACATCTGATGGGTGCAACAATACTCTTGGCGCAGTTAATGGACAAGCACGTGGACTCACCAAAGTAAGCTAGCATGGTGGTCAGGAATTGGACATCCTCCTTATATGGGGCAGAAAAAACAACAACATCATCAATATACAGGGAGGCATGAATCCCTGTGTGCCTCCCGGACAGGGGGTGAAGCTTCCCATAAGGGCAAAAAACACATATTTGACATGTTGGCGAAATCAATTCATGATCTGATCTGTCCTTGAATTTTTTTTCACAGACTGACCGTTTTGTGTGGCACCTAACAGCCAGGCGCTGCACTATGCTATGCAACGCCTTGGTCTTAGGTGCCGCACGCCCGGCCAGCGTGGCAGCCCGGAGCCAGGCGCGGCCCCACAGCCAGTCGTGCAGCGCCTAAGCGTTAGGCACCACACAGTATAATGTGCAGCACCTAGTGCTTAGGCGCTGCACATTGACTTAAGCCACATCGGGCCAGCCCTCCCCAGGCAGTTGCTCTCTGTCAATAGAGAGCAGCGGCGGCGCCCCCTTCGACCCCCCCACACCCCTCTCAGATCTGGAGATTTCAGCCGTGGAATCAATCTCTAATCCCTCCTACTAGGTAAACTCCTTCGTTCCCTTTCTTTTCCTCTGTAAATTTGTTACCATTTTAGAGATTTGTCCAAGATTGGGTGGAACCCTTGATTTGCTTGGTTTGGATCTTTATTTGTCCAAGATTGGGTGTTGTTATTTAGGATGTGTAGTCATAGTGGTACTACCCTAGTATTGTTCATTAGTTCACAATATATTATTCTTGTTAGTGAAACCCTAGATTGTTTATTTTTTTAGATATATATGAGATGCCTAGTTTTGTAGATAAGTATGAGATGTTGAGTTTTGTAGCTATATATGAGATGTTGAGTTTTTTTAGATATATATGAGATGTTGAGTTTATTTGAAACATGAGATGTTGAGATGAACATATATGACATAGGAGATATATGAGAATTTTTCAAATGAGTATTGTAAATGATTTATTCATTGTGCGAGAAGGAGATGTTGAGTGATATGTCTCCAACATATCTATAATTTTTTATTGTTCCATGTTGTTATATTATCATTCTTGGATGTTTTACTACCATTTTATAGCAACTTAATATCATCTTTTGGGACTAACCTATTGACATAGTGCCCAGTGTTAGTTGCTGTTTTTTGCTTGTTTTTTACTTCACAGGAAATCAATACCAAACAAAGTCCAAACACATCGAAACTTTTTGGTGATTTTTTCTGGACCAGAAGACACCAGATGGGCCAAAGAAGTACCAGAGGGGTGCCCTGAGGGGGGCACAACCCACCTAGGCGGGCCTGGGGCCCCACGCGCGCCCTGGTGGGTTAATCCCACCTCGGTGGCCTCCCGCACCGCCTCTTTGCTCTATAAATACCCCAATATTCCAGAAACCCTAGGGGAGTCGACGAAAACCAATTCCAGCCGCCGCAAGTTCTAGAAACACCAGATCCAATCTAGACAACATCATGGAGGGGTTCATCATCCTCATTGGTGCCTCTCCGATGATGCGTGAGTAGTTCATTGTAGACCTACGGGTCCGTAGTTAGTAGCTAGATGGCTTCCTCTCTCTCATTTGATTCTCAATACAATGGTCTCTTGGAGATCTATTTGATGTAACTCTTTTTGTGGTGTGTTTGTTGGGATCCGATGAACTTTGAGTTTATGATCAGATCTATGTTTTTGTCCATGAAAGTTATTTGAGTCTTTTGATCTCTTATATGCATCATTGCTTATAGCATCGTATTTCTTCTTCGAATCTTTGGTTTAGTTAGGCCGACTAGATCGACTTTTCTTGACATGGGAAGAGGTGCGTTGTGATGGGTTCGATCTTACGGTGCTTGATCCCAGTGACAGAAGGGGAACCGACATGTATGTATCGTTGCCATTAAGGATAACAAGATGGGGTCTATTTCTACATAAATAGATCTTGTCTACATCATGTCATCGTTCTTATTGCATTACTCCATTTATCCATGTACTTAATACACTAGATGCATGCTGGATAGCGGTCGATGTGTGGAGTAATAGTAGTAGATGCAGGCAGGAGTCGGTCTATTAATCTTGGATGTGATGCCTATATAATGATCATTGCCTGGATATCGTCATGATTATTTGAAGTTTTATCAATTGCCCAATAGTAATTTGTTTACCCACTGTCGGTGTCAAAACCGGCGAATCTCGGGTAGGGGGTCCCGAACTGTGCGTCTAGGGTTGATGGTAACAGGAGGCGGGGGACACGATGTTTACCGAGGTTCGGGCCCTCTATATGGAGGTAATACCCTACTTCCTGCTTGATTGATCTTGATGAATATGAGTATTACAAGAGTTGATCTATCACGAGATCGTAATGGCTAAAACCCTATAGGTCTAGCATGTATGATTATTGTTGCCTCTACGGACTAAGCCCTCCGGTTATATAGACACCGAAGGGGACTAGGGTTGTACAAAGTTGGTTACAGAGAAAGGAATCTTCATATCCGGGAGCCAAACTTGTCTTCCACGCCAAGGAGAGTCCCATCCAGACATATGTCAGAGTCTTCAGTCTTGTATCTTCACAGCCCATCAGTCCAGCCCATGTCAACAAGCCGGATGCCCGAGGACCCCTTAATCCAGGACCCCCTCAGTAGCCCCTGAACCAGGCTTTCAATGACGATGTGTCCGACGCGCAGATTGTCTTCGGCATTGCAAGGCGGGTTCCTCCTCCGATTACTTCAAAGTACCTGACTTAAAGAGCAATATTCAGTTTTCCATTTAATGTCGCGCCCATCGGATTCCACACCTTCATGACTTCAGCTTCCATGTGTCGAGGAATACGAGAGGTTGGGGTATTTTTGCATATATCACCCTGACCATGTAAGAAAGGCGTCTATTTAAAGAGATTGGGATCTTCAAATCCATTCCACACCAAGCGAGGAATCCTCAGAGCTTGCTAGGAGAAACCATTCCAACATGGCTAGCGCTCCCAGCTCTTCCTCCCGTCCCCACGGCCCCGGAAAAGGCGATTGGGAGAAATGTTCCGTATCCCACAGTCAGCTAGTGAAGCTGCAGACACAATGATTTCTTCCCCCCCGTGGATCTAGCCCCCATTCAAGCAGGATTGACTTCCTTCAATGGCGGGGCTCAGGCGAAGAATTTCCCCAATCCATCCAGGGGGAACGAGTGTGCTTCATTCCCTATCTGTTGAGAGGCGTTGGATTTCCAATCCACTCGTTCCTCCGAGGACTTCTGGAGTATTATGGCCTCCAACTGCACAATTTCACTCCTGCCTCCATCCTGCACATCGCGGGTTACGTTGCTATTTGTGAGCTATTCCTGGGTTGTGAGGCCCATTTTGAATTATGGAGGAAACTATCCTGCCTCGTCCCTCGTAGCCAAGAGGGATCAATATTTGAAGTGGGCGGAGCCGAGGTATGGCGTATCGCCGCGACCAGATACCTGTCCGGCACGCCAAAGAAGGCATTCAAAGAGTGGCCTTCCGAATGGTTCTATATCGAGGACGCCGTCCTTCTCGACCCAGTTCGAATGGGTCTTCCCAAATTTTCAAGCGTTCCATTGAAGAAACACCACAGCTGGCGCCCGCGGAGCCTCGAGGAGGAAGATAGCACGGAAGTCCGTCAATTGATGAGCAAGATAAAGACGCTCGCCCAGTCCGGATTATCAATAGTCGAGGTAATGGGGACTTCCATATTCCGAGGGGTTCAGCCACTCCAATACAGAGGGCATCCCATGTGGCACTATAATGGGGAAGATGACGCCTTCCGCTGCGGTCGGAAGGGTCCGGACACCCCTACCGCTTTGGCCAAAATACTGGCCGAACTATACAAAGGGGAGAAAGAGGAATTCACTCGTATTAAAGCCGAGATGGATTTTCCATGTACAATCCTCCTAGCTGGGTGAGTCCAATCCCACTACTCTACTCAATCTACTCCATGAGTCACTTTCCATGGACATTAATCCGTCCATTTGTAACAGGAATGGCGGAAGATCACAAAGGGGCTCCACAGCCCCGCCCCATAGCCAGAGGACCACAAGCGGGACCTTGACCCTGGATTTGAAGTGGATCCAGACATATTCGTGACGCTCGAGGATGGGGTGTTCTACCAGGCGAGCTATGAAGGCACGGAAGTGGCCATCACCGCCAACTATCCCGGTCTTCTCCCTGCCTCACACGTAAGTAATCAAGAGACATCTCCTTCGAAAGAGCTTCCTCATTCGGCCTCACCCATCGCAATATCTCGTGCTCCAAAGGGGTGGTGCTCGGCACGCCATCCCGCACCATAGGCGACTCCAAAGAGAGCAGCGCCCGCACCGGGAAAGCTTTCGAAGAGGAAGGCAACCGAAGACACGTCGGAGCCGTCATCAAAGAGGTATGGCTTCGTAAATATGCCCTTTGGCGGTCACATCCAACCGTGACATTATCCATTCATGTCTGATCAGGAAGAGCGTTCGCCGGACTATGTTCGGGAGTCCTGCCAGTCACACTCCCAACAGCCAGGTTCCAGACCCTGCCGTAACAATGAGGTGAAGGAAATATGCCCTAGAGGCAATAATAAAGTTATTATTTATTTCCTCATATCATGATAAATGTTTATTATTCATGCTAGAATTGTATTAACCGGAAACATGATACATGTGTGAATACATAGACAAACATAGTGTCACTAGTATGCCTCTACTTGAACTAGCTCATTGATCAAAGATGGTTATGTTTCCTAACCATAGACATGTGTTGTCATTTGATTAATGGGATCACATCATTAGGAGAATGATGTGATTGACTTGACCCATTCCGTTAGCTTAGCACTTGATCGTTTAGTATGTTGCTATTGCTTTCTTCATGACTTATACATGTTCCTATGATTATGAGATTATGCAACTCCCGTTTACCGGAGGAACACTTTGTGTGCTACCAAACATCACAATGTAACTGGGTGATTATAAAGGTGCTCTACAGGTGTCTCCGAAGGTACATGTTGGGTTGGCGTAATTCAAGATTAGGTTTTGTCACTCCGATTGTCGGAGAGGTATCTCTGGGCCCTCTCAGTAATAATCATCACCTAAGCCTTGCAAGCATTGTAACTAATGAGTTAGTTATGAGATGATGTATTACGGAACGAGTAAAGAGACTTGCCGGTAACGAGATTGAACTAGGTATTGGATACCGACGATCGAATCTCGGGCAAGTAACATACCGATGACAAAGGGAACAACGTATGTTGTTATGCGGTTTGACCGATAAAGATCTTCGTAGAATATGTGGGAACCAATATGAACATCCAGGTTCCGCTATTGGTTATTGACCGAGAATAGCTCTAGGTCATGTCTACATAGTTCTCGAACCCGTAGGGTCCGCACGCTTAACGTTACGATGACAGTTTTATTATGAGTTTATAAGTTTTGATGTACCGAAGGTTGTTCGGAGTCCCGGATGTGATCACGGACATGACGAGGAGTCTCGAAATGGTCGAGACATAAATATTGATATATTGGATGACTATATTCGGACACCGGAAGTGTTCCGGGTGTTTTCGGAGAAAACCGGAGTACCGGAGGGTTACCGGAACCCCCCCGGGAAGTAATGGGCCTTGATGGGCCCTAGTGGAGAGAGAGAGAGGCCGGCCAGGGCAAGAGGCGCGCCCCCTCCCCTTGAGTCCGAATAGGACAAGGAAGGGGGGGGGGGCGCCCCCCTTGCCTTCCCCCTCTCCCACTCCTTCCTTCCCCCTCCTTCTTGGAATAGGAAAGGGAGGGGGCACACCTACTTGGAGTAGGTTTCCCCCTCCTAGGGCGCGCCTCCCCTTAGGCCGGCCTCCTCCTCCTCTCCCCCTTTATATACGGGGGAGGGGGCACCCCATAGACACACAAGTTGATCTGCGGATCGTTCCTTAGCCGTGTGCGGTGCCCCCCTCCACCATATTCCACCTCGGTCATATCGTCGCGGAGTTTAGGCGAAGCCCTGTGCCGGTAGAACATCATCATCGTCACCACGCCGTCGTGCTGACGGAACTCAACCTCGACCTTAGCTGGATTGGAGGCCGGGGAATGTCATCGAGCTGAACGTGTGCTGAACACAGAGGTGCCGTACGTTCGGTGCTTGGATCGGTTGATTCGTGAAGACGTACGACTACATCAACTGCGTTGTCATAACGCTTCCTCTTAACGGTCTACGAGGGTACGTATACAACACTCTCCCCTCTCGTTGCTATGCCATCACCATGATCTTGCGTGTGCGTAGGAATTTTTTTGAAATTACTATGTTCCCCAACAGTGGCATCCGAGCCTAGGTTTTATGCGTTGATGTTATATGCACGAGTAGAACACAAGTGAGTTGTGGGCGATACAAGTCATACTGCTTACCAGCATGTCATACTTTGGTTCGGCGGTATTGTGAGATGAAGCGGCCCGGACCGACATTACGCGTACGCTTACGCGAGACTGGTTTCACCGTTACGAGCACTTGTGCTTAAAGGTGGCTGGCGGGTGTCTGTCTCTCTCACTTTAGCTGAATCGAGTGTGGCTATGCCCGGTCCTTGCGAAGGTTAAAACAGCACTAACTTGACAAACTATCGTTGTGGTTTTGATGCGTAGGTAAGAACGGTTCTTGCTAAGCCCGTAGCAGCCACGTAAAATTTGCAACAACAAAGTAGAGGACGTCTAACTTGTTTTTGCAGGACATGTTGTGATGTGATATGGCCAAGACGTGATGCTATATTTTATTGTATGAGATGATCATGTTTTGTAACCGAAGTTATCGGCAACTGGCAGGAGCCATATGGTTGTCGCTTTATTGTATGAAATGCAAACGCCCTGTAATTGCTTTACTTTATCACTAAGCGGTAGCGATAGTCGTAGAAGCAATAGATGGCGTAAACGACAACGATACTACGATGGAGATCAAGGTGTCGCGCCGGTGACGATGGTGATCACGATGGTGCTTCAGAGATGGAGATCACAAGCACAAGATGATGATGGCCATATCATATCACTTATATTGATTGCATGTGATGTTTATCCTTTATGCATCTTATCTTGCTTTGATTGACGGTAGCATTTTAAGATGATCTCTCACTTAATAATCAAGAAGTGTTCTCCCTGAGTATGCACCGTTGCGAAAGTTCTTCGTGCTGAGACACCACGTGATGATCGGGTGTGATAGGCTCTACGTTCAAATACAACGGGTGCAAAAACAGTTGCACACGCGGAATACTCAGGTCATACTTGACGAGCCTAGCATATACAGATATGGCCTCGGAACACGGAGACCAAAAGGTCGAACATGAATCATATAGTAGATATGATCAACATAGTGATGTTCACCATTGAAACTACTCCATCTCACGTGATGATCGGACATGGTTTAGTTGATTTGGATCACGTGATCACTTAGATGACTAGAGAGATATCTGTCTAAGTGGGAGTTCTTAAGTAATATGATTAATTGAACTTAAATTTATCATGAACTTAGTACCTGATAGTATTTTGCTTGTCTATGTTTGTTTGTAGATAGATGGCTCGTGCTGTTGTTCCGTTAAATTTTAATGCGTTCCTTGAGAAAGCAAAGTTGAAAGATGATGGTAGCAATTACACAGACTGGGTTTGTAACTTGAGGATTATCCTCATTGCTGCACAGAAGAATTACATCCTGGAAGCACCGCTGGGTGCCAGGCCTGCTGCAGGAGCAACACCAGATGTTGTGAATGTCTAGCAGAGCAAAGCTGATGACTACTCTGTAGTTCAGTGTGCCATGCTTTACGGCTTAGAACCGGGCCTTCAACGACGTTTTGAATGTCATGGAGCATATGAGATGTTCCAGGAGTTGAAGTTAATATTTCAAGCAAATGCCTGGATTGAGAGATATGAAGTCTCCAATAAGTTCTACAGCTGCAAGATGGAGGAGAATAGTTCTGTCAGTGAGCATATACTCAAAATGTCTGGGTATAATAATCACTTGATTCAACTGGGAGTTAATCTTCCGGATGATAGCGTCATTGACAGAATTCTCCAATCACTGCCACCAAGCTACAAGAGCTTTGTGATGAACTATAATATGCAAGGGATGAACAAGACAATTCCCGAGCTCTTCGCAATGCTAAAGGCTGCAGAGGTAGAAATCAAAAAGGAGCATCAAGTGTTGATGGTCAACAAGACCACTAGTTTCAAGAAAAAGGGCAAAGGGAAGAAGAAGGGGAACTTCAAGAAGAACAGCAAGCAAGTTGCTGCTCAAGAGAAGAAACCCAAGTCTGGACCTAAGCCTGAAACTGAGTGCTTCTACTGCAAGCAGACTGGTCACTGGAAGCGAACTACCCCAAGTATTTGGCGGATAAGAAGGACGGCAAAGTGAACAAAGGTATATGTGATATACATGTTATTGATGTGTACCTTACCAATGCTCGCAGTAGCACCTGGGTATTTGATACTGGTTCTGTTGCTAATATTTGCAACTCGAAATAGGGACTACGGATTAAGCGAAGATTGGCTAAGGACGAGGTGACGATGCGCGTGGGAAATGGTTCCAAAGTCGATGTGATTGCAGTCGGCACGCTACCTCTACATCTACCACCGGGATTAGTTTTAGACCTAAATAATTGTTATTTGGTGCCAGCGTTGAGCATGAACATTATATCTGGATCTTGTTTGATGCGAGACGGTTATTCATTTAAATCAGAGAATAATGGTTGTTCTATTTATATGAGTAATATCTTTTATGGTCATGCACCCTTGAAGAGTGGTCTATTTTTATTGAATCTCGATAGTAGTGATACACATATTCATAGTGTTGAAACCAAAAGATGCAGAGTTGATAACGATGGTGCAACTTATTTATGGCACTGCCGTTTAGGTCATATCGGTGTAAAGCGCATGAAGAAACTCCATACTGATGGGCTTTTGGAATCACTTGATTATGAATCACTTGGTACTTGCGAACCGTGCCTCATGGGCAAGATGACTAAAACGCCATTCTCCGGAACTATGGAGCGAGCAACTGATTTGTTGGAGATCATACATACTGATGTTTGTGGTCCAATGAATGTTGAGGCTCGTGGCGGGTATCATTATTTTCTCACCTTCACAGATGATTTGAGCAGATATGCGTATATCTTCTTAATGAAACACAAGTCTGAAACATTTGAAAAGTTCAAAGAATTTCAAAGTGAAGTGGAAAATCATCGTAACAAGAAAATAAAGTTTCTACGATCTGATCGTGGAGGAGAATATTTGAGTTACGAGTTTGGTCTACACTTGAAACAATGCGGAATAGTTTCGCAACTCACGCCACCCGGAACACCACAACGAAATGGTGTGTCCGAACGTTGTAATCGTACTTTACTAGATATGGTGCGATCTATGATGTCTCTTACTGATTTACCGCTATCATTTTGGGGTTATGCTTTAGAGACGGCCGCATTCACATTAAATAGGGCACCATCAAAATCCGTTGAGACGACGCCTTATGAACTGTGGTTTGGCAAGAAACCAAAGTTGTCGTTTCTTAAAGTTTGGGGCTGCGATGCTTATGTGAAGAAACTTCAACCAGATAAGCTCGAACCCAAATCGGAGTAATGTGTCTTCATAAGATACCCAAAAGAGACTATTGGGTACACCTTCTATCACAGATCTGAGAGCAAAATTTTCGTTGCTAAAATAGGATCCTTTCTAGAGAAGGAGTTTCTCTCGAAAGAAGTGAGTGGGAGGAAAGTAGAACTTGATGAGGTAATAGTACCTGCTCCCTTATTGGAAAGTAGTTCATCACAGAAATCAGTTCCTGTGACAAATACACCAATTAGTGAGGAAGCTAATGATATTGATCATGAAATTTCAGATCAAGTGTCTACTGAACCTCGTAGGTCTACCAGAGTAAGATCCGCACCAGAGTGGTATGGTAATCCTGTTCTGGAAGTCATGTTACTTGACCATGATGAACCTACGAACTATGAGGAAGCGATGATGAGCCCAGATTCCGCAAAATGGCTAGAGGCCATGAAATCTGAGATGGGATCCATGTATGAGAACAAAGTATGGACTTTGGTTGACTTGCCCGATGATCGGCAAGCCATTGAGAATAAATGGATTTTTAAGAAGAAGATTGACGCTGACGGTAATGTAACTGTCTATAAAGCTTGACTTGTTGCGAAAGGTTATCGACAAGTTCAAGGGGTTGACTACGATGAGACTTTCTCACCCGTAGCGATGCTTAAGTCTGTCTGAATCATGTTAGGGATTGCCGCATTTTATGATTATGAAATTTGGCAGATGATGTAAAAATTGCATTCCTGAATGGATTTCTAGAAGAAGAGTTGTATATGATGCAACCGGAGGGTTTTGTAGATCCTAAGGGAGCTAACAAAGTGTGCAAGCTCCAGCGATCAATCTATGGTCTGGTGCAAGCCTCTCGGAGTTGGAATAAACGTTTTGATAGTGTGATCAAAGCATATGGTTTTATACAGACTTTTGGAGAAGCCTGTATTTACAAGAAAGTGAGTGGGAGCTCTGTAGCATTTCTAATATTATATGTGGATGACATATTGTTGATTGGAAATGATATAGAATTTCTGGATAGCATAAAAGGATACTTGAATAAAAGTTTTTCAATGAAAGACCTCGGTGAAGCTGCTTACATATTGGGCATTAAGATCTATAGAGATAGATCAAGACGCTTGATTGGACTTTCACAAAGCACGTACCTTGATAAAGTATTGAAAAGGTTCAATATGGAACAGGCAAAGAAAGGGTTCTTGCCTGTATTACAAGGTATAAAGTTGAGTCAGACTCAATGCCCGACCACTGCAGAAGATAGAGAGAAAATGAAAGGAGTTCGCTATGCTTCAGCCATAGGCTCTATCATGTATGCAATGCTGTGTACCAGACCTGATGTGTGCCTTGCTATTAGTTTGGCAGGGAGGTACCAAAGTAATCCAGGAGTGGGTCACTGGACAGCGGTCAAGAACATCGTGAAATACCTGAAAAGGACTAAGGATATGTTTCTCATATATGGAGGTGACAAAGAGCTAGTCGTAAATGGTTACGTCGATGCAAGTTTTGACACTGATACGGACAATTCTAAATCGCAAACCGGATACGTATTTTTATTAAACGGTGGAGCTGTAAGTTGGTGCAGCTCTAAACGAAGCATCGTGGCGGGATCTACATGTGAAGCGGAGTACATAGCTGCTTCGGAAGCAGCAAATGAAGGAGTCTGGATGAAGGAGTTCATTTCCAATCTAGGTGTTGTACCTAGTGCATCGGGACCAATGAAGATCTTCTGTGACAATACTGGTGCAATTGCCTTGGCAAAGGAATCCAGATTTCACAAGAGGACCAAGCACATCAAGAGACGCTTCAATTCCATTCGGGACCAAGTCCAAGTGGGAGACATAGAGATTTGCAAGATACATACGGA
The DNA here is from genome assembly GCF_018294505.1 of Triticum aestivum. Classification (NCBI taxonomy): domain Eukaryota; kingdom Viridiplantae; phylum Streptophyta; class Magnoliopsida; order Poales; family Poaceae; genus Triticum; species Triticum aestivum. The sequence continues at coordinate 45,769,030 of NC_057798.1, read as the reverse complement.
TCTGAATGTTGCAGACCCGTTGACTAAGCCTCTCTCAGGAGCAAAACATGATCAGCACCAAGACTCCATGGGTGTTAGAATCATTACTATGTAATCTAGATTATTGACTCTAGTGCAAGTGGGAGACTGAAGGAAATATGCCCTAGAGGCAATAATAAAGTTATTATTTATTTCCTCATATCATGATAAATGTTTATTATTCATGCTAGAATTGTATTAACCGGAAACATGATACATGTGTGAATACATAGACAAACATAGTGTCACTAGTATGCCTCTACTTGAACTAGCTCATTGATCAAAGATGGTTATGTTTCCTAACCATAGACATGTGTTGTCATTTGATTAATGGGATCACATCATTAGGAGAATGATGTGATTGACTTGACCCATTCCGTTAGCTTAGCACTTGATCGTTTAGTATGTTGCTATTGCTTTCTTCATGACTTATACATGTTCCTATGACTATGAGATTATGCAACTCCCGTTTACCGGAGGAACACTTTGTGTGCTACCAAACGTCACAACGTAACTGGGTGATTATAAAGGTGCTCTACAGGTGTCTCCGAAGGTACATGTTGGGTTGGCGTAATTCGAGATTAGGTTTTGTCACTCCGATTGTCGGAGAGGTATCTCTGGGCCCTCTCGGTAATAATCATCACCTAAGCCTTGCAAGCATTGTAACTAATGAGTTAGTTATGAGATGATGTATTACGGAACGAGTAAAGAGACTTGCCGGTAACGAGATTGAACTAGGTATTGGATACCGACGATCGAATCTCGGGCAAGTAACGTACCGATGACAAAGGGAACAACGTATGTTGTTATGCGGTTTGACCGATAAAGATCTTCGTAGAATATGTGGGAACCAATATGAACATCCAGGTTCCGCTATTGGTTATTGACCGAGAATAGCTCTAGGTCATGTCTACATAGTTCTCGAACCCGTAGGGTCCGCACGCTTAACATTACGATGACAGTATTATTATGAGTTTATAAGTTTTGATGTACCGAAGGTTGTTCGGAGTCCCGGATGTGATCACGGACATGACGAGGAGTCTCGAAATGGTCGAGACATAAATATTGATATATTGGATGACTATATTCGGACACCGGAAGTGACCCGGGTGTTTTCGGAGAAAACCGGAGTACCGGAGGGTTACCGGAACCCCCCCGGGAAGTAATGGGCCTTGATGGGCCCTAGTGGAGAGAGAGAGAGGCCGGCCAGGGCAAGAGGCGCGCCCCCTCCCCTTGAGTCCGAATAGGACAAGGAAGGGGGGGGGGCGGCACCCCCCTTGCCTTCCCCCTCTCCCACTCCTTCCTTCCCCCTCCTTCTTGGAATAGGAAAGGGAGGGGGAAAACCTACTTGGAGTAGGTTTCCCCCTCCTAGGGCGCACCTCCCCTTAGTCCGGCCTCCTCCTCCTCTCCCCCTTTATATACGGGGGAGGGGGGCACCCCATAGACACACAAGTTGATCTACGGATCATTTCTTAGCCGTGTGCGGTGCCCCCCTCCACCATATTCCACCTCGGTCATATCGTCGCGGAGTTTAGGCGAAGCCCTGCGCCGGTAGAACATCATCATCGTCACCACGCCATCGTGCTGACGGAACTCAACCCTGATGCTTAGCTGGATTGGAGCCCGGGGAACGCCATCGAGCTGAACGTGTGTTGAACACGGAGGTGCCGTACGTTCGGTGCTTGGATCGGTCGATTCGTGAAGACGTACGACTACATCAACCGCGTTGTCATAACGCTTCCGCTTAACGGTCTACGAGGGTACGTAGACAACACTCTCCCCTCTCGTTGCTATGCCATCACCATGATCTTGCGTGTGCGTAGGAATTTTTTTTGAAATTACTACGTTCCCCAACATGAGGGTTGTATGGGAGTGCCGCCGGATTATCCTTTGGCAGGGGATTCAGATGATGTGTCTGTCACAAACTCGGAATTGGAGAGCGTCATGAACCATCGGCGCCAGAGGGCCGCTCTTGGCGACCCTAGCTTTACCAAAGAGGCATTCAATGCCTTCAACTCGGCTGATGCATACATCCGAGCTGCTCGTGACGGTCTTGCCAGAGCCACAGACCAACATTTGAAAGATATGCGGGTGAGCTCACATTGTATAAACCTGATAATTATATACCAGTAGCCCTCGAGACTTGAAGCAGTTGATTCAGCTGATTTAAGGATCATTGTAAAACCAGGTGCTTAGGGAGAAGAACAACCTATTTTCTCAAGAGCTGGAAAAGTTTCGGACCTAGCTAGCCTCTACGACAGCCGAACTGGAGAAATCCAAGAAGGCATCGCCTGGTAATGTGTCCCTCCATCAAGAAAAACGAAACTATATGCTAGCAATGCTAACACAGTTGTGTATCTTATGGCAGGATCATCAGGTCATCCGGGAGAGGCACTGGAAGTCGCACAAGTGGGTGAACAAGAAGCCAAAAGGCAACAGGCCACAGGCGAACGTATACTTACACGAGTCAGGGAGGAGAAAAACAAACTTCAGGATTCCAACACCCAGCTGGGCGAAGAGCTGAAAGATGTGCGGGCCCAGCTGGCTGACTCTGTGAAGGAAAATAAGAGGTTGCGAGGCGGTATATTTAGTATGTGTTCAAACTTACCTCCGTGTAATTCAGCGAGGAAAGAACTGACAAAGTTATGTCTGTAGGTATGCTGACTGGCCGTCCCGAAGGGGAGAAGTCCGAATCTTTGGGCGATTTGCTACAAGAGCTGTTGCAAATGCACGAGCGAGCTCGGCAGGCGATGCAGAGTGTTGCCAAGGCCTTATGGCCACCCGCCCCCCTCTAGGAAGTATGGAGGAGCTTGTACAACTATTTAAGGGAGCACAGCGGCGTTTTTGGTTATGGAAGATATTGGCCTGCCAGGAAGGTGCGCGAGAGGCATGGGCCATGGTGAAAACATGGTATACCAAGCTTGATCTGAATAATATGGCCCGGGTCGGACCTTTAGGGTCAGACGGAAAAGAAATTCTCGTTAGTTTGGTATATGACCAGGTAAAAGTAGCCGCAAAATATTCTCAACAAGATTGTAAGCTAGACAACCTGTTAGACGGCATAGAATAGGAAATTTTTGAGTCCAAGTGACTATGTACTTTCCTTGACATATTTGTCCCTAGCCGGATTGTAAAACAATTGTCATGGCATACCTTTTTGCTTCGACCTCTGGAGCCGAAGGTGCGGAGTGTTTCTGAATACCTGAGCGGCTAAATAAACCGGGGTATCCGTGGAAACCAGGCATAGGGGTCATAGTTGCTTGAACAGACAAGTTGTATCCGACTATCTATGTTATATTACATTGTGATTGTAAGAAACATCTTCCAGAGAGAATAGTTCCGTTAAGGGTTCCTTTCACTGGGTGAGCATGTGTTAACGTGCATGCCCGAACTGTGATTGAAAAATCGCAGTATACGTAACATCTGGGGGTTCATAGTATAGTGAGTAAAAAAGATCTTTAGTCCGCTGACCGAATATTCCCTTAAGAACGCTAGCTTTCGGCTTCACCCAGTCTGAGGTACACATCCGGATGACCCGGCAGTAACAATCGCAGAGGTGCTCCCTTTATGCCCTAGCCGAACTAACGGGAACGTAGGGCGTAAGCACAGGAGCCAGACAACCCATCTTGGCAAAAACTTAAGTCATATCGATGCATATAATGACAAAGAAAAGGTACATACGAGTAAAAGACACATATGTGGTGAGCTTAATGCTCGAAAAATAATAATAATAAGCTTTTGTACACGAAGCCCCCAGGTATAATGGACGTACATATTTGAGGATGTGTACGTCGTGGGTGCACGGTTTAGCCGCACGAACGCTTTAAGGCTAAAAAAATAAAAAGCAAAAAGAGAGGGAAAAAATGGAAACAAAAGGGAGAAGGAGACGAACAAAGAGTTCGACGCTAGGCATAGAATCTTCGGAGTCTGGCCGCGTTCCATGGGTTCGGCTCTAGGCGATTGTCTGATGCATCACGCAGGCGGTACGCTCCTCCAGTGAGAACTTCGTCAATGATGAAGGGACCCTCCCACTTGGGCTTGAGTTTGTCCTTTTTCTTCTCCGGCAAGCGTAGAACGAGTTCGCCAACATTATAAGTCTTGGCCCACACTTCTCTACTTTGATATCTACGGGCCTGTTGTTGATAAAATGCGGAACGGGCTTTTGTGATGTCGCGCTCCTCCTCCAGGGCATCTAAGCTATCCTGCCGATCAAGCTCAACCTCTCTCTCTTCATACATGCGCACTCGAGGTGAGTCATGAATAATGTCGCAGGGTAACACAACCTCTGCGCCGTACACCATGAAGAAAGGTGTATATCCGGTAGTGCGGTTGGGCGTGGTCCGCAACCCCCAGAGTACGGAGTCGAGCTCCTCGACCCAGTGCTTGTCTGATTCTTTCAAAGACCGCACTAGTCTGGGCTTAATGCCGCTCATACTAAGACCATTGGCTCGTTCGACTTGACCGTTTGTTTGCAGGTGATAGACGGAGGCGTAATCGAGCTTAATGCCCAAATTAACACACCAGGTTTTCACCTCATCGGCTGTGAAATTGGAGCCTTTATCGGTGATGATGTTGTGTGGAACACCATAATGGTGCACAACATTGGATATGAAGTCTATCACTGGTCCGGCTTCGGCCGTTTTAACTGGTTTGGCCTGTATCCACTTAGTGAATTTATCCACCATGACCAACAAATATTTTTTCTTATGGCTTCCTCCTTTAAGGGGTCCGACCATATCAAGCCCCCGGACCGCGAAAGGCCAAGTGATGGGGATTGTTTGTAGAGCGGTGGGTGGCATATAGCTTTGGTTGGCGAAAAGCTGGCATCCAACGCAACGTTGGACAATGTCCTATGCATCTGCTCGGGCCGTCGGCCAATAGAAACCTCTACGGAAGGCCTTGATTACAAGGGCCCAAGACGCGGCGTGGTGACCACCGATACCGGCATGAATTTCAGCCAAGAGCTGCCGCCCCTCTTCCTCGGAGATACATCTTTGAAGTACTCCGGTAGCGCCTTTCTTGTAGAGTTCTCCGTTGTGAACCTTGTAGGCTTTTGACCGCCTGACAATGCGGCGTGCCTCATTCTGATCCTCAGGGAGTTATCGCCTATTAAGGTAGGCCAAGAAGGGTTCGGTCCATGGGGCAATGACTGCCATGATAAGATGGGCCGACGGTGTTATTTCAGTGGCTGAGCCCCCGATGATATCGGTGTGTTCGGAATCTAGGGTTATAGTCGGATCTGGACTGGTGTTGCCGCTCTCCCCTTGCCATACCATGGATGGATTGAAGAGCCTTTGCAGAAAGATGTTAGGTGGGACGGGGTTGCGCTTGGCACCGATGCGAGCAAGGACATCTGCCGCTTGATTACTTTCTCGAGCCACATGATGAAACTCGAGCCCCTCGAACCAAGCCGACATTTTGAGAACGGCGTTATGGTAAGCCGCCATTTTCGGATCTTTGGCATCGAAATCTCCATTTATTTGAGATATTGTGAGGTTTGAATCCCCGCGCACTCCCAGGCGTTGTATGCCCATGGAGACAGCCATCCGAAGACCATGCAATAAGGCCTCATATTCGGCTGCATTGTTGGAGTTTGTGTATAATATTTGGAGTATGTACTGAACTGTATCTCCAGTGGGGGATGTTAGGACAACGCCCGTCCCTAAGCCCGCCAGCATTTTGGAGCCATTGAAGTGCATGACCCAGTTGGAATATGTGTCGTACTCTTTAGGGAGTTCAGCCTCTGTCCATTCGGCGACGAAGTCGGCCAGTACTTGGGATTTAATGGCCCGGCGCGATTTGTATGTTATGTAGAATGGGAGGAGCTCAATGGCCCACTTGGCAATCTGGTTCATGGCATCGCGGTTGTTTATTATGTCATTGAGTGGTACTTCGGAGGCCACCGTGATTGAGCACTCTTGAAAGTAGTGTCATAGCTTCCGGGATGCCATGAAGACCATGTATGCTATTTTTTGGTAATGAGGGTACTGGGATTTGCATGGTGTGAGGACAGTGGATACGTAGTATACCGGCTTCTGAAGCGGGAATTTGTGTCTGTCCTCCTTCCGTTCCACGACGAGCACCGCACTCATGACCTGGTGTGTTGCCGATATTTATAATAACATGGGTTCACCGACGTTCGGTGCGGCCAGGATTGGGTTGCTTGCTAAAAGAGCCTTTATTTCTTTCAGTACGGCTGTTGCTGCGTCTGTCAACTCGAAGTGATCGGTGCATCGGAGAAGGCGATAAAGTGGCAATGCTTTTTCTCCTAGTCTGGAGATAAAGCAGCTTAAAGCTGCCACACATCCGACTAGTTTTTGGACTTGTTTAAGGTCTGTTGGCGTAGCCAACTGTGACAAAGCTCGGATTTTAGCTGGGTTCGCCTCAATTCCTCTAATGGAAATGATGAAGCCCAACAGTTTTCCAGCGGGAACGCCAAAAACACACTTTTCTGGATTGAGCTTGATGTCATATGTACGGAGGTTGTCAAATATGAGAAGCATATTGTCTATTAATGACTCGACGTGCCTAGTCTTGATGACGATGTCATCTACATACGCTTCAACTGTCTTGCCGATCTATTTCTCCAGGCATGTTTGAATCATGCGTTGGTAGGTGGCACCAGCGTTTTTAAGTCCGAAGGGCATATTGTTGAAGCAAAATGGCCCATATGGGGTAATGAATGCTGTTGCGGCTGTGTCGGACTCCTTCATTTTGATTTGATGGTATCCGGAGTATGCGTCAAGGAAACACAGTGAGTTGTGTCCAGTTGTAGCATCAATAACCTGATCGATGCGAGGGAGGTCAAATGGATCCTTAGGGTAGGCCTTGTTGAGGTCATTGAAATCGACGCATAGGCGCCAGGATTTATCCTTCTTTGGCACCATCACCAGGTTTGCCAGCCACTCTGGGTGTTTTATTCCTCTGATGAATCCGGCCTCGATTAACTCCGCTAGCACGTCACCCATAGCTTGTCGTTTGGGTTCAGAAAAGCGCCACAGTGCTTGCTTTGACGGGTTTATATCCCTTCAGTATGTTTAGGTTGTGTTCAGACAACCTGCATGGGATTCCCAGCATATCAGAAGGGTGCCAGGCGAATATGTCCCAGTTCTCGCGCAGGAACTCTCATAGCGTGGCGTCAACCGTTGGGTCCAGCTGTGCCCCGATGAATGCTGTCTTCTTGGGGTCCATCGGGTGGACTTGAAATTTGACTATTTCATCTGCTGGTTTAAAGGAGGTGGATTTGGGTCGCTTGTCCAGGATCACGTTGTCCCTATCCACCATGGAGCGTAGTGCGGTTAACTCTTCGTCCGCGAGGGCTTCAGACAATGCCTCGAGGGCTAGGGCTACAGTTTTGTTTTCGGCGCGGAGTGCTATGTCCGGATCACTGGCAAGGGTGATAATACCATTGGGCCCGGGCATCTTGAGCTTCATGTACCCATAATGAGGTATAGCTTGGAAGCGTGTAAATGCATCCTGCCCTAATAAGGCGTGATATCCACTGTTGAAAGGGGCCACTTGGAAGGTTATCTCTTCGGACCGATAATTCTCCGGCGTGCCGAATACCACGTCGAGTGTGATTTTTCCCGCGCATTGCGCCTCCCGACTGGGAATGATTCCTCGAAAGGTCGTGCTACTTTGCTCAATGCGGCTCCTATCTATTTCCATTTTGTTGAGAGTTTCCTCGTAAATGAGGTTTAGTCCGTTGCCGCCGTCCATGAGCACTTTGGTAAGCCGAAAGCCGTCCATGATTGGACTGAGGACCAAGGCGGCTGGTGCCCGGACTGTCCTGAATTTTGGTTCGTCATCGGCATTGAAAGTTATGGCCGCGTTGTCCCAGGGGTTTATTGGTGCTACTTGGCAGACTTCACTAAGGCCGCGGAGTGCCCTTTTGCGCCTATTGTTTGAGGCGAGAGTCTTGAAGACCGTTAATACTCTAAGGTCATCGTCTTCCGTGGGGTGTTGCTCTGCGGTATTTTTGGTGAGGAGATCCTCGCTGCTCTTGGCCACTTGCCGGAGTATCCAACATGCTCTAACGATGTGGGTTGGTATGGTATCTGGTGTTGTGTGTATTTTGCATGGCCTATCAAGCCATCCCTCCAGGACGGTTATGCGCCCCGTAATGGGCTTCGATTTCTTTACTATTGGATCGGGCGACCCACGAGGGTGCATCCTTTTTGCCCGGACGAGGGGTTGAGTGGAAACTGGTGGCTCCCAGGGAGCTGCCTGAGTTTTCTAGGTGCTTTCCATTGCGCAGTACTTCTGTACTATGGTTGTCAAGTCTGCGAAGTGTAATACGCGACGACGGTTAATGGCATTGAGGGTTCCCTCGTTCTTGCAATTGTTGCAAAATAGTGAGATCATGTCTTCATCGCGACAATCTTTGATCTTGTCTTTGACAAGGAGGAATCTGGCCCAAAAGTGATGGACCATTTCTTGAGACAGCTATCGTATGTACATAAGATCATGTGTATCTGGGTGGTTGGATTTAAGTCCGAACCCTGACCCAACTTGGGATCCAGAGTTTGAGAAACTTCTGAACTTAATAGTTCGGGCTCCGGGATATCAACTGATTTTTCAGGCCCGTTGTCCGAGTCTAGGTTCGGAGGGCAGGGCGTGCTGTTCCGTGGATAGGTATCCAGCTCTTCAAGCCCGGAAATCCAAACATAGTTCATCCTCAACATAGAGGGATAGTTGTTGTTTTGCTCCTCGATTACCGCTACCTGATGGATGATTGGTGGAGATTTGATTTCTCTCTGATCGGGTTTAAGCCCAATCCGATCATAGACTATAGCGACCCCCAGGGCGGCGATGCAATCAAGGAGTTCGTTTAAAGATGACAACTTCGTCGGATCCATCCGTTTGGAGTGTTCGGAGTTAACACAGAGGCAATTTTTGATGACCCGAGAAGTCATCGTTGGCTTGACGGCCGAACGGGCGGTCATAGTAAAGCCGCCCAGCCAGAGGGTTTGACCGAGGGCCAGGGCTCCTCCGGAGGTGATACTGTCCTTGATAACAAGGCGAGCCATCAATCCTGTCTTGGACGTCACGCCGGAACTCTCAATGAAAGCAGCAATGTCGGTGTCAAAACCGGCAGATCTCGGGTAGGGGGTCCCAAACTGTGCGTCTAGGGTTGATGGTAACAGGAGGCGGGGAACACCATGTTTACCCAGGTTTGGGCCCTCTCTATGGAGGTAATACCCTACTTCCTGCTTGATTGATCTTGATGAATATGAGTATTACAAGACTTGATCTACCACAAGATCGTAATGGCTAAAACCCTAGAAGTCTAGCCTGTATGATTATTATTGCCTCTACAGACTAAGCCCTCCGGTTTATATAGACACCGGAGGGGACTATGTTGTACAAAGTCGGTTACAGAGAAAGGAATCTTCATATCCGGGCGCCAAGCTTGCCTTCCACGCCAAGGAGAGTTCAATCCGGACATAGGTGAGATTCTTCGGTCTTGTATCTTCACAGCCCATCAGTCCGACCCATGTCAACAGGCCGGCCGCCTGAGGACCCCTTAATACAGGACTCCCTCACCCACTGCATGCCATTTTCTCGAGAGAAGCCACTAGTGAAATCTACGCCCCAGGGTCTCTTCTTTATCATATTTGCCTTCGAGATCTATTTTATTTGCTTTTAGTTTCAGATCTATTAATCCAAAACACAAAAATACCTTGCTGCATTTTTATTTATTTATTTTATCTCGCGTTCCCGCGAGATCTATTTATCCAATCTACTAAAATTTTACCTATCTTTTTACCTGTGAGGGATTGACATCCCCTCTCTTACGTCGGGTTGCAAGTATTTGTTCTTTGTGTGCAGGAGTTACGTGGTGTTGCGTGGTCCTCCTACTGGTTCAATAACCTTGATCTCATCACTGAGGGAAATACCTACCGTTGTTGTGCTGCATCATCCCTTCCTCTTTGGGGAAATACCAACGTAGTTCAATCCACATCATTGAGATTCTTGTAGATGAATACATATGATATGTTTAGATGAACACACATGGGATGTTTAGTGTATACCGATATTTGAGATGAACTCATATATGTTTATTGTTTAAACTTTGTAAGGATGGTTTGCCTTCTCGATGATGCCTATGACACACAACACCGGGCCTACATGATGCGCCAGAAGGGGATGGTAATAATGAGTAATCCAAATATTTTGCAAATTTGCCTTTAGTTGAAACTGACATGCCCTAAGATTTGTCATTACTTGTTATTTGCAGAAGCTTGAACCTCTGAAGATTCAGTATCACGGGGTCTCTGGTGCTGCCATGCCCTACGATGAGTGGTACACACCCTACATCCAGCAGGAAGGACTCCTCCCGTGGATTTTGTTAATCAGCCGGTCCACGCCGAACCTCAACGCTCCACTGGTGTCCTCTCTTGCTGATTGGTGGAGGATGGAGATGCACCGTTTCCATCTTCGGACTGGGGAGATGGCCGTGACGCTCCAGGATGTCTCCTTGATCACCGGTCTTCCTATCGACAGGAGGCCTCTCTGTATGAGCACCGATTCTGATGGGTGGCGCTAGCAGATGACTGCTCTTATCGGTATGGCTCCTACGAGGCTTGGGCTAATGTAGAGGAGGGACAAGATAAGAAGAAGAAGAAAAGGAAAGCAGTCGGAGCTGCTTTCACGTGGATTCAAGCAAACTTTGCACATTGCCGTGCGGATGCCACTGATGATGTGATCCAGACACATGCTCGTGTCTATATGTGGTATGTTATCTCGATGACTTTGTTTCCTGACGCCACAGGCAAGAATGCTCCATGGATCTGGCTGAAGGCATTGACCGTCTTCAATAGCACATGGAGCTGGGGTTCAGCGACTCTTGCTTACTTGTACCGACAAGTAGTTGGTTTGTTTTGTTATCAATTCATTTCTTCATTAGCAATGCAACCATGTTGTCAAGTTAACATTGTTTTCTTTTATATGCAGCTGGACGATGCATGTTGCAGGATCATAGATAGTGCATGCATTGGTGGTAATCTTCATCTACTTTCTGTATGGAACTGGGAGCGTCTGCCTGTTGGATGCCCGAAGAGCGTCAAGTTTAATTCTTGGAATGAAGATGACGAATTACGATGCCCCACTTGGGCTTACAAGTGGGATGTGGTATCCGAGATGATGAACGATGTTAACTCATGTACCAAAAGTACATCGCCGAGTTGGACACGATTACGCCTAAGTAGGTAACGAGGACATTACATCAGTCATTTCTCATGCTTGCCTGAAAACTTGTCATTGATGACCCACAATTATAGGGGATCTATCTAGTCCTTTCGATAAGTAAGAGTGTCGAACCCAGCGAGGAGCAGAAGGAAATGACAAGCGGTTTTCAGTAAGGTATTCTCTGCAGGCACTAAAATTATCGGTAACAGATAGTTTTGTGATAAGGTAATTTGTAACGGATAACAAGTAATGAAAGTAAATAAGGTGCATCAAGATGGCCCAATCCTTTTTGTAGCAAAGGACAAGCATGGACAAGTTTTTATATAAAAGGAAACGATCCCGAGGACACATGGGAATTATCATCAAGCTAGTTTTCATCACACTCATATGATTCACATTTGTTACTTTGATAATTTGGTATGCGGGTGGACCGGTGCTTGATACTGCCCTTTGTTGGACAAGCATCCCACTTATGATTAACCCCTATTGCAAGCATCCACAACTACAAAAGAAGTATTAATGTAAACCTAACCATAGCATGAAACATGTGGATCCAAATTAGCCCCTTACGAAGCAACACATAAACTAGGGTTTAAGCTTCTGTCACTCTAGCAACCCATCATCTACTTATTACTTCCCAATGCCTTCCTCTAGGCCCAAACAATGGTGAATTGTCATGTAGTCGACGTTCACATAACACCACTAGAGGAGAGACAACATACATCTCATCAAAATATTGAACGAATACCAAATTCACATGACTACTTATAGCAAGACTTCTCCCATGTCCTCAGGAACAAGCGTAACTACTCACAAATCATATTAATGTTCATAATCAGAGGGGTATTAAGATGCATATAGGATCTGAACATCTGATCTTCCACCGAATACACCAACTAGCATCAACTACAAGGAGTAATCAACACTACTAGCAACTCACAGGTACCAATCTGAGGTTTTGGGACAAATATTGGATACAAGAGATGAACTAGGGTTTGAGAGGAGATGGTGTTGGTGAAGATGTTGATGGAGATGACCCCCTCCCGATGAGAGGATCGTTGGTGATGATGATGGTGATGATTTCCCCCTTCCGGAGGGATGTTTCCCCGGCAGAACAGCTCCGCCGGAGCCCTAGATTGATTCCGCCAAGGTTCCGCCTCGTGGCGGCGGTGTTTCGCCCCGAAAGCTTGCTTATGATTTTTTCTAGGGTGAAAGACTTCATATAGCAGAAGATGGGCACCGAAGGCCTGCCAGGTGGCCCACGAGACACGGGGTGCGCCCAGGGGGGTAGGGCGCGCCCCCACCCTCATGGCTAGGGTGTGGGCCCCCTCTGGTATTTTCTTCGCTCAGTATTTTTTATTTATTCCAAAAATAACTTCCGTGGAGTTTTAAGACTTTTGGAGTTGTGCAGAATAGATCTCTAAAATTTGCTCCTTTTCCAAACCAGAATTCCAGCTGCCGGCATTCTCCCTCTTCATGTAAACCTTGTAAAATAAGAGAGAACCGGCATAAGTATTGTGACATAACGTGTAATAACAGCCCATAATGCAATAAATATTGATATAAAAGCATGATGCAAAATGGACGTATCAACTCCCCCAAGCTTAGACCTCGCTTGTCCTCAAGCGGAAGCCGATAACGAAAAATATGTCCACATATTTAGAGATAGAGGTGTCGATAAATTAAAAAAGGACATGAGGGCATCATTATTAGTCTTATAACAACAACAACAACAACAACATTCTTCTATAGCTGAACGCAAGTGCACGTCATTCTTTGAACCAAGTATGCTGCAGTACTCACACAAGTGAACTTCTCGTCGGAAAAACTGCACGCATTGTTATTTTTGGTACTGTTTTCACTCTAGTTTTTTAAACGTTTATCGGAATGAGGCGTGTAATATACCGTTGAAAAGCTATGGATTAGGCGCAACTTCTACATGTTTAACACTTTTCGAGATTCCACACGGTTTAAGAGCAGTTTTGAAAACGGCACGGCCCATGACGAGTGGCAGCGAGCGTTTTTTCGCGATTTCTTCTAAACCGCTCGTCGGAATGAAGCAAATGATACACCGTTGGAAAGATATTGTCGAGGCGCATCTTTTTAATATCTATCATTTTCTCTAATTCGTTACGGTTTAAGAGCAGTTTCAAATTTACTAAACCACGGAATTCTGTTTTTTCGAATTTTTAGCAATTTTTGTACTGTTTTCACTCCAGTTTTTGAACATTTATCGAAACGAGGCGTGTGATACGCCGTTGGAAAGCTACGAACGAGGTGCAACTTTTATATGTTGGAATGTTTTTGAGAATCCTTATGGTTTTTAGTTAATTTTGAAAATCGTATGGCTGACGACGAGAGGCAGCAGATGTTTTTTGTGAAATTCTCACAAACCGCTAGTCGAAATGATTCAAATAATACGCCGTTGGAAAAGTATCAACGAGGCGCAACTTTTTTATGTAGAACACTTCCGCTAATTCCTTATGGTTTAAGAGCAGTTTCGATCTTACAACAATGCGGACACTGTTTTTTGCGGCACTAAACTCGTCGTGTGCACTGCATCAGACAGATAGTGCACTGCTTCAGACTGAAAACCGCACTGCATATGATAGACTGAAAATTGTCATGCGTACGCGACGAATGAAGTGCACTGCTTCAGACAGATGAGTGCACTGCTTCAGACTGAAACCGCACTGCATCAAAACAAAGTGAAAATCATCGTGTGTACGCGTCAACGAAGTGCGCTGCATCAGATAGATCAGTGCACTGCTTCAGATCGAAACCGCACTGCATCAAACAGACTGAAAATCATCGTGTGTACGCATGTTTCGCTTTGGATTGAAAATCACACTGCATCAGACGGGCAAGTGCACTGCATGTTTTTGCCGGATGTTAATTTTCTCTGATGAAGAAGTGAAGTGTGCTTCACATCGACTTTTTCATGTTAAACATTTTTTGGGAGAGTGTTTCTCATTATCATGTTTTTGGGACTGTAGCGGCAAGCCAAGTGCACTGCATTCTTCTATTTTAGTCTTTTTTTTCTTTTCTGTGTTAACGCGTCCGAACTCCAGAGTAGAGGCTAGTGTGCTGCATTAGTCTCTTTTTCTAACTATCCTTTTATTTCTTCAAATTGAACCGCTTAAGAATGATGAAATGAACCTCTATACACAAACAATAGTACCTCGAAAACAAGCACATCCAGCAACCACACATCGCGTGGCACAACAAAATCAGAAGAAAAATGCAACCCCCACAGAAATTACATGTCATACTGCACTCACACGTTTGCCGAACTGCAAGAGACATGCGTTCATCCGAGTACTGTATGGTCAACCCCGCACACACATCAAACCCCTAGGATGCACAACTTACAGTTTCATTTAACTTAAAAAAACAACCGTGCACAAATTGAACGCCTGCACGCCCCCGAGCTGCACGTGGCGATACAGCAAACCGCATGCCTGTGCAAACCGAGCTGCACGGGATGAGCTGCTGAACCACTGTCGAGCAGTACATTTGAATGTAAACCTCATTAAGCTCCCATCTAAACTGCGGGCAGTGTCAGAGCTTACCACATCGAGTGCACTACATGACTAAGTGCAAAATTACATGGAAATGTGCATAAGTAAACTGGACACCTGAGAAAAAGGAACTGATATCAAACCGGACACCTCTAAAAATTAACTGGAAAAAACCAGCTAATTCAACCGGAAGAACAACTCATATCAAACTGCAGTACGTCGGCGGCGAGCACCTTGAGGAAAAGTAAACTACATTATGATAAGGCCCTGACGATTTTCTGCACACCTCGTTCAGGCAGGCATGACAGTGTTCACATGCAAACGGAAGGAGTAGGATCTCGTCCGTTGACCAAGTTTGCCGTGAGAGGACGCAGGCGGACTGCATCACCTATCTTTTTCTGCAAAAAAGAGTAAAATGAACCTCAAGAGCAAAGAATAGTGGACTGCATCGGCACTCTTATTTCTCTTCAGAAGAACAAAAAAACACAAATCTCATTGTCGTCGGGGGCGTGACAGCGTGAAGGAGGAGGTCGTTTGGGCACGGGGGGTGGAGAGGCATGGTGTTGACTGGTGCTGGCCACCAACCACCCAGTGGATCCGTCGTCGGGAGGAGTTTGCGGAGGCGATGGCCGGGATCGGTCTGAATCATGCGCATTGGAGAGAAGGCGGGGCGGTGGACGAGAAGAGCTCGAACGGCCCAGGATCCATGGATCCATGGCCGGGGTCACCGGATCTAGCAGCGTGGGTCGGGGCCGGAGCGCCGTCGAGGCATGGTGGTGCAGCGCCCGTGTGCACTGCAAAAGGGCACCCATGTACACTATAAAAGAAGATCGGCCGACCTGTGAGCAGAGGAAGCAGGGGGAGAAGGGGGTCGGGCAGTTTGAAGGGAGAGGAGGTTGGAGGCTGTCACCGGTGGTAGGGAAGCTGCTCCTTTCGCGTCTTCGGCAGGCTAGAGGAGCAAGGGGCGGCGGGTCCCTGTGCGCCCGCCATGCTTGAGGTAGTCGCGCACAGATGGTTGGCCGCGGCGGTCGAATCCTGGGCTGATGGTGGCGGCGGCCGGATCCTCTGGCGACGGTGGCGGCGGCGGTCGTTCCCGGGACTGTGACGGCCAGATCTGTTGTTGGATGGGTGCTTGCGGGAGGTTTGGTGGCTGGATGGGGTAACGCGGCATGGGGAGGTGTGGGCGCGCGGTGGTAGTTGGCTGGTAGTGGGGCGGCGTGCGGCTACAATTGGCCGGCCAGGTCACGCCGTGCGGGGGCAGTTGGCCGACCCGGGGCATGGTGATTGGCC
>NC_057798.1:45733854-45752632 GCF_018294505.1 Triticum aestivum | reverse complement strand
CCGGCGCGACGGTGGCCAGAGATGGTTCTCCGGTAGAATGTGGAGGGAGATGGGGATTTGGACAGCAGGTGGGGGTCGTGTGGGAGGTGGAGGTGGGGATGAGCCGGGTGGGGTGGGGTGGGTAGTTGTATTGGGTTTCTGCTCGCGGGTGCGTGACACCAGGTGTTAGCAGAATAAGTGTGGTTGATGTGCAGAATAAGGTCTTAAAGGGTGTTATCATAATAGACCCACCCTACATATATATATATATATATATATATATATATATAGACACACACACACACACAACCGGCCTATTCTGGTAATATTAGCAGAATAACTATTCTGATAACACTTTCGCATTGCACGCTCAACGCAAGTGCACGTCATTGTTTGAACCAAGTGTGCTGCAGTACTCACATGAGTGAACTTCTCGTCGGAAAAAACTGCACGCGTTGTTTTTTGATACTGTTTTCGCTCTAGGTTTTTAACCGTTTATCGGAATGAGGCGTGTAATATATCGTTGAAAAGCTATGGATTAGGCGCAACTTCGACATGTTGAACACTTTTCGAGATTCCACACGGTTTAATAGCAGTTTTGAAAATAGTGCGGCCCATGACGATTGGTAGCGAGCGTTTTTTCGCGATTTCTTCTAAACTGCTCGTCGGAACGAAGCAAATGATACACCGTTGGAAAGATATCGTCGAGACACATCTTTTTCATATCTATTATTTTCTATAATTCATTACGGTTTAAGAGCAGTTTCAAATTTACTAAATTGCGGAATTCTGTTTTTCAAAAAATTCAAATTTTCAGTACTGTTTTCGCTCCAGTTTTTTAACCGTTTGTCGAAACGAGGCATGTAATATACTTTTGAAAAGCTATGGACGAGGCGCAACTTTCATATGTTGAAATTTTTTGAGATTCCTTACGGTTTTAAGTTAATTTTGAAAATCGTGTGGCGGACGATGAGTGGCAGCGGCCGTTTTTCGTGAAATTTTTACAGACCGCTGGTCGGAATGATTCAAACGATATGCTGTTGGAAAGATATCGACGAGGCGCCACTTTTTCATGTAGAACAATCTATCTAATTCCTTATGGTTTAAGAGGAATTTTGAATTTACCAAAATGCGGATACTCTATTTTTCGCGACACCCAAATCGACGTGGGTACTTCATTCGACTGAAAACCACACTGCATCAGACGAAAAACCGCACTGCATCAGACGGGTAAGAGAACTGTATTGTTTTCTTTTATTCAAACGTAATTTTTTGAAGGACGAGAAAGTAGAGTGCACTTCACATCGGTTGTAAATGAACCACAACACTATCAAGAAGTGACCCGCATTACTTTTTTTTGCTTCCGTAACAACTTTTTTGCACTTATGGGATGAACAACACTATACGGCCGACGACACTGCTTCAGAATGGAAACCGCATTGCATCGGACGGGTAAGCGAGCTACATAAATTCTTTTGTCGGACGTTATTTTTCTCATACGTTATTTTGTCGGACGGCATGGGCGGGGCACTGCTGCCTCGGTCATCGGTGGATGAAGACTCGTCCCATCGTACGGCCTGGATGGGACGGGAGCTGACCCGTGGCTGAGTTGGAGAACATGCCAAGGGCGGAGCTGGCTTGTTGGGGAAGTCTTGGTATGCCGGGTTCGGCTGTCTTGTGCTAGTTGTCGAGGCCGTGTCGAGGAGCTTGGCTAGGTCGGAGAGTTTGGCCGGGTCGAGGGGGCTTGGCCGGGTTGAGCGACCCGGCCAAGCGCGGGCTGGCTTGAGGGGCGATGTTGGCCCCGTTGTTTTTGAAAAGGATCCAGGTTCCGTTGCCTGCCCGGGGTTCATCCCCCCGACAACCATCCTATAGTTGACTAATGTCTTCATTGCGCACACAAAGAATTTGTTGTTTGTCCTCCCTAGTATTTATCCTAACAATCTTTCTAAGTTTCTTGATTTTCTAGCTCTATAATCACCTCGCGGTGTGCGTTTTGCTGAAAAAACAGGGATGAAGAAGAGTTAAAGTTGTGCATCGATTCAAGATGGTGACTGTCAAAGCTTATCTTAGGGGTCAAGGGTTGGCGCTAATGATGCGATAGACTGCTGGTTGATGAGCTTCAATTGCTTGCGCTAATATGGATCTGATTCGTTGATGTGTGCTTGTAAGGTTGCTATTCTGCATATGTGTTGAAGTCTGGCTTTTGCTTGGGCCTGTAATAGTGCTAGCTATATATAGGTATTAAGAATTCCATTTAGATTTTTTTGTTTTGGCAAGCTTTTGAGGGTTTTCTTTTCAAATTGAGGAGTATAGCTCGATGAAATTGATAAAAAAGATCCTACCACAGTCAGGTTCATGTCGCAGCGATAGTCACCAGTATGAAAGCTAACTGGTCCTATAGCATAGCGAAACACTCGCCTATGTGGAGACAACAAAGCCACTAAAATGTTTACAGGTGTTGGTCTTTGAGGTAACACCAGTATTCTTTCTACATGAGATTTCTGCTACTTTATAATGCCAAGCTATTTTACAATGCTCTCAATTCAATATGTCTATTCTTTTAAACTAGGCAAAATATTTGCCATTTTCATTAATTAAGAAGAGGGCATTATTACACAAGTGCCGTGAAACTGAAAAATCCTAAACAGATTACTCTTGCGGCATTACATTGCTCAATTGCTTGGCACTCACAATAGTCCAAATATACATTTATTCTTTGACGATCCACGTGACAATCTCCATCGGCGCCGCTTTGCTCCTGAAGGCGCATGCATTTTGTTCCTTCCAAAGTTCCCACCCCACAAGAAGTAGCAGAGAAGATAAGGCCTTCACCGGTCGGGTGTTGTTCGAGAGGAGCTCATCCCACCAAGATTTAACCGTGCCGAATTGGTGCCAAGTAGCCATGGGAATAACAAGCCCAAGCCAGGAGAACACCTCATCCCAAACCCAGAGAGAGAACCTGCACTTGAAAAGGAGTTGGGCCGCCGATTCTTGAACTTGATTACAAAGCAGTCACCAGTCATAGTTTTGCCATCCTGAGCGTTGCAGCCTATCCATGGTCCAAAATATGTTTGATTGACTAACCAGACGAAGAATTTGCATTTGGGAGGAGCCCAAGCCTTCCAATTTGTGACATGAAAGCTAGAGAGAGTGAGTCCAGCGAACTGCACCAAATATGCAGACTTAGTAGAGTAGTTCCCATCATTGACGAGATTCCACAAAATGCTATCTTTGACGCCCGGATGGATGACAATTTGAGCCGAGAATTGTTGAAGCTACTCAAGCGTGAGGCCGCTTTGGGTGTCAATTTGAGCTATCCAATGGAGATCCCTCAAGGCTTGGGCAACCGTTCCGCTTTCTTGCGAGAAATCTCAAAGATCTTTGGCGCAATGTCCTTGGGTCTTAGACCCTCTAGCCAAGACGACTCAGAAAATCACTTTATTCCCATCACCAATCGCTGATTTGGTCGCATACGCAAAAAGATCATGGCATGCGGCCGTGCACAACATCCCCTGCCTGCACCACGCCCTCGAGGGGTCATCCCAGTCTAGCCAAAGCCCGAAGCCGGATGGCGGTGGCAAACTTACAGAGATTTAGAATGCCAAGACCTCCATATTCCTTTGGTTTACAAACTTGCTCCCAGTTAACCTTGCATTCGCCACCAGTCACCTTGTCCGTTCCAGCCCAAAGATAGGCATGTCACAGCTTAGTAGTTGCCTTTAGGACCTAATCAAAAGGTCCAGCGGAGTGATGTGATAGGTGGCCACCATCGTGAGGACCGCATTGACCAAAGTCATGCGACCCGAGATAGCAACATGCTTGCCTTTCCAAGGCACCAATTTGCCAACAACCTTGTCCTCGAGTAGCTGCAAGTGAATCCTCTTAATCTCTTGGTCACAAGAGGTAGATCAAGGTAGCGGATAGGGAAGGAGGAATGACAGGCCGGGAAGGAATGAAGAATATCGTCGAGGTCCACATTGGCACATCTGATGGGTGCAACAATACTCTTGGCGCTGTTAATGGACAATCCCGTGGACTCACCAAAGGAAGCTAGCATGGTGGTCAGGAATTGGACATCCTCCTTATATGGGGCACAAAAAACAACAACATCATCGATATACAGGGAGGCATGAATCCCCGTGTGCCTCCCGGACAGGGGGTGAAGCTTCCCATAAGGGCAAAAAACACATATTTGACCTGTTGGCGAAATCAATTCATGATTTGATCTGTCCTTGAATTTTTTTTCACAAACTGACCATTTTGTGTGGAACCTAACAGCCAGGCGTTGCACTATGCTATGCAACACCTTGGTCTTAGGTGCCGCACGCCCGGCCAGCGTGGCAGCCCGGAGCCAGGTGCGACCCCACAGCTAGTCGTGCAGTGCCTAAGTGTTAGGCACCACACAGTATAATGTGCAGCACCTAGTGCTTAGGCGCTGCACATTGACTTAAGCCACATCGGGCTAGCCCTCCCCAGGCAGTTGCTCTCTGTCAATAGAGAGCAGCGGCAGCGCCCCCTTCGACCCCCCACACCCCTCTCACATCTGGAGATTTCAGCCGTGGAATCAATCTCTAATCCCTCCTACTAGGTAAACTCCTTCGTTCCCTTTCTTTTCCTCCATAAATTTGTTACCGTTTTAGAGATTTGTCCAAGATTGGGTGGAACCCTTGATTTTCTTGGTTTGGATCTTTATTTGTCCAAGATTGGGTGTTGTGATTTAGGATGTGTAGTCATAGTGGTACTACCCTAGTATTGTCCATTAGTTCACAATATATGATTCTTGTTAGTGAAACCCTAGATTGTTTATTTTTTTTAGATATATATGAGATGCCTAGTTTTGTAGATAAGTATGAGATGTTGAGTTTTGTAGCTATATATGAGATGTTGAGTTTTTTTAGTTATATATGAGATGTTGAGTTTATTTGAAAGATGAGATGTTGAGATGAACACATATGCCATAGGAGATATATGAGAATTTTTCAAATGAGTATTGTAAATGATTTATTCATTGTGCGAGAAGGAGATGTTGAGTGATACGTCTCCAACATATCTATAATTTTTTATTGTTCCATGCTGTTATATTATCATTCTTGGATATTTTACTACCATTTTATAGCAACTTAATATCATCTTTTGGGACTAACCTATTGACATAGTGCCCAGTGTCAGTTGCTGTTTTTTGCTTGTTTTTTACTTCACAGGAAATCAATACCAAACAAAGTCCAAACACATCGAAACTTTTTGGTGATTTTTTCTGGACCAGAAGACACCAGATGGGCCAAAGAAGTACCAGAGGGGTGCCCTGAGGGGGGCACAACCCACCTAGGCGGGCCTGGGGCCCCACGCGCGCCCTGGTGGGTTAATCCCACCTCGGTGGCCTCCCGTACCGCCTCTTTGCTCTATAAATACCCCAATATTCCAGAAACCCTAGGGGAGTCGACGAAAACCAATTCCAGCCGCCGCAAGTTCTAGAAACACCATATCCAATCTAGACACCATCATGGAGGGGTTCATCATCCTCATTGGTGCCTCTCCGATGATGTGTGAGTAGTTCATTGTAGACCTATGGGTCCGTAGTTAGTAGCTAGATGGCTTCCTCTCTCTCGTTTGATTCTCAATACAATGGTCTCTTGGAGATCTATGTGATGTAACTCTTTTTGTGGTGTGTTTGTTGGGATCCGATGAACTTTGAGTTTATGATCAGATCTATGTTTTTGTCCATGAAAGTTATTTGAGTCTTTTGATCTCTTATATGCATCATTAGTTATAGCATCGTATTTCTTCTTCGAATCTTTGGTTTAGTTAGGCCGACTAGATCGACTTTTCTTGACATGGGAAGAGGTGCGTTGTGATGGGTTCGATCTTACGGTGCTTGATCCCAGTGACAGAAGGGGAACCGACACGTATGTATCGTTGCCATTAAGGATAACAAGATGGGGTCTATTTCTACATAAATAGATCTTGTCTACATCATGTCATCGTTCTTATTGCATTACTCCATTTATCCATGTACTTAATACACTAGATGCATGCTGGATAGCGGTCGACGTGTGGAGTAATAGTAGTAGATGCAGGCAGGAGTCGGTCTACTAATCTTGGATGTGATGCCTATATAATGATCATTGCCTGGATATCGTCTTGATTATTTGAAGTTTTATCAATTGCCCAATAGTAATTTGTTTACCCACCGTCAGTGTCAAAACCGGTGAATCTCGGGTAGGGGGTCCCGACTGTGCGTCTAGGGTTGATGGTAACAGGAGGCGGGGGACACGATGTTTACCCAGGTTCGGGCCCTCTATATGGAGGTAATACCCTACTTCCTGCTTGATTGATCTTGATGAATATGAGTATTACAAGAGTTGATCTATCACGAGATCGTAATGGCTAAAACCCTATAGGTCTAGCCTGTATGATTATTATTGCCTCTACGGACTAAGACCTCCGGTTATATAGACATCGAAGGGGACTAGGGTTGTACAAAGTCAGTTACAGAGAAAGGAATCTTCATATCCGGGAGCCAAACTTGTCTTCCACGCCAAGGAGAGAGTCCCATCCAGACATATGTGAGAGTCTTCAGTCTTGTATCTTCACAGCCCATCAGTCCGGCCCATGTCAACAAGCCGGATGCCCGAGGACCCCTTAATCCAGGACCCCCTCAGTAGCCCCTGAACCAGGCTTTCAATGACGATGTGTCCGGCGTGTAGATTGTCTTCGGCATTGCAAGGCGGGTTCCTCCTCCGATTACTTCAAAGTACCTGACTTAAAGAGCAGTATTCAATTTTCCATTTAATGTCACGCCCATCGGATTCCACACCTTCATGACTTCAGCTTCCATGTGTCGAGCGAATACGAGAGGTCGGGGTATTTTTGCATATATCACCCTGACCATGTAAGAAAGGCGTCTATTTAAAGAGATTGGGATCTTCAAATCCATTCCACACCAAGCGAGGAATCCTCAGAGCTTGCTAGGAGAAACCATTCCAACATGGCTAGCGCTCCCAGCTCTTCCTCCCGTCCCCACGGCCCCGAAAAAGGCGATTGGGAGAAATGTTCCATATCCCACAGTCAGCTAGTGAAGCTGCAGACACAATGATTTCTTCCCCCTCGTGGATCTAGCCCCCATTCAAGCAGGATTGACTTCCTTCAATGGCGGGGCTCAGGCGGAGAATTTCCCCAATCCATCCAGGGGAACGAGTGTGCTTCATTCCCTATCTGTTGAGAGGCGTTGGATTTCCAATCCACTCGTTCCTCCGAGGACTTCTGGAGTATTATGGCCTCCAACTGCACAATTTCACTCCTGCCTCCATCCTGCACATCGCAGGTTACGTTGCTATTTGTGAGCTATTCCTGGGTTGTGAGGCCCATTTTGAATTATGGAGGAAACTATCCTGCCTCGTCCCTCGTAGCCAAGAGGGATCAATATTTGAAGTGGGCGGAGCCGAGGTATGGCGTATCGCCGGGACCAGATACCTGTCTGGCACGCTGAAGAAGGCATTCAAAGAGTGGCCTTCTGAATGGTTCTATATCGAGGACGCCGTCCTTCTCGACCCAGTTCGAATGGGTCTTCCCAAATTTTCAAGCGTTCCGTTGAAGAAACGCTACAGCTGGCGCCCACGGAGCCTCGAGGAGGAAGATAGCACGGAAGTCCGTCAATTGATGAGCAAGATAAAGATGCTCGCCCAGTCCGGATTATCAATAGTCGAGGTAATGGGGACTTCCATATTCTGAGGGGTTCAGCCACTCCAATATAGAGGGCATCCCATGTGGCACTATAATGGGGAAGATGACGCCTTCCGCTGCGGTCGGAAGGGTCCGGACACCCCTGCCGCTTTGGCCAAAATACTGGCCGAAATATACAAAGGGGAGAAAGAGGAATTCACTCGTATTAAAGCCGAGATGGATTTTCCATGTACAATCCTCCTAGCTGGGTGAGTCCAATCCCACTACTCTACTCAATCTACTCCATGAGTCACTTTCCATGGACATTAATCCGTCCATTTGTAACAGGAATGGCGGAAGATCACAAATGGGCTCCACAGCCCCGCCCCACAGCTAGAGGACCACAAGCGGGACCTTGACCCGGGATTTGAAGTGGATCCAGACATATTCGTGACGCTCGAGGATGGGGTGTTCTACCAGGCGAGCTATGAAGGCACGGAAGTGGCCATCACCGCCGACTATCCCGGTCTTCTCCCTGCCTCACACGTAAGTAATAAAGAGACATCTCCTCCGAAAGAGCTTCCTCATTCTGCCTCACCCATCGCAAAATCTCATGCTCCAAAGGGGAGGTGCTCGGCACGCCATCCCGCACCATAGGCGACTCCAAAGAGAGCAGCGCCCGCACTAGGAAAGCTTTCGAAGAGGAAGGCAAGCGAAGACACATCGGAGCCGTCATCAAAGAGGTATGGCTTCGTAAATATGCCCTTTGGTGGTCACGTCCAACCGTGACATTATCCATTCATGTCTTATCAGGAAGAGCGTTCGCCGGACTATGTCCGGGAGTCCTGCCAGTCACACTCCCAACAGCCAGGTTCCAGACCCTGCCGTAACAATGAGGGTTGTATGGGAGTGCCTCCGAATTATCCTTTGGCAGGGGATTCAGATGATGTGTCTGTTACAAACTAGGAATTGGAGAGCGTCATGAACCATCGGCGCTAGAGGGCCGCTCTTTGCGACCCTAGCTTTACCAAAGAGGCATTCAATGCCTTCAACTCGGCTGATGCATACATCCGAGCTGCTCGTGACGGTCTTGCCAGAGCCACAGACCAACATTTGACAGATATGCGGGTGAGCTCACATTATATAAACCTGATAATTATATACCAGTAGCCCTCGAGACTTGAAGCAGTTGATTCAGCTGATTTAAGGATCATTGTAAAACCAGGTGCTTACGGAGAAGAACAACCTATTTTCTCAAGAGCTGGAAAAGTGTCGGACCCAGCTAGCCTCTGCGACAGCCGAACTGGAGAAATCCAAGAAGGCATCGCCTGGTAATGTGTCCCTCCATCGAGAAAAACGGAACTATATGCCAGCAATGCTAACACAGTTGTGTATCTTATGGCAGGATCGTCAGGTCATCCGGGAGAGGCACTGTAAGTCGCACAAGTGGGTGAACAAGAAGCCAAAAGGCAACAGGCCGCGGGCGAACGTATACTTACACGAGTCAGGGAGGAGAAAAACAAACTCCAGGATTCCAACACCCAGCTGGGCGAAGAGCTGAAAGATGTGCGGGCCCAGCTGGCTGACTCTGTGAAGGAAAATAAGAGGCTGCGAGGCGGCATATTTAGTATGTGTTCAAACTTACCTCCGCGTAATTCAGCGAGGAAAGAACTGACAAAGTTATGTCTGTAGGTATGCTGACTGGCCGTCTCGAAGGGGAGAAGTCCGAATCTTCGGGCGATTTGCTACAAGAGCTGTTGCAAATGCACGAGCGAGCTCGGCAGGCGATGCAGAGTGTTGCCAAGGCCTTATGGCCACCCGCCCCCTCTAGGAAGTATGGAGGAGCTTGTACAACTATTTAGGGGAGCACAGCGGCGTTTTTGGTTATGGAAGATATTGGCCTGCCAGGAAGGTGCGCGAGAGGCCTGGGCCATGGTGAAAACATGGTATACCAAGCTTGATCTGAATAATATGGCCCGGGTAAGACCTTTAGGGTCAGATGGAAAAGAAATTCTCGTTAGTTTGGGATATGACCAGGTAAAAGTAGCCGCAAAATATTCTCAACAGGACTGTAAGCTAGACAACCTATTGGACGGCATAGAATAGGACATTTTTGAGTCCAAGTGACTATGTACTTTCCTTGACATATTTGTGCCTAGACGGATTGTAAAACAATTGCCATGGCATACCTTTTCGCTTCGACCTCTGGAGCCGAAGGTGCGGAGTGTTTCCGAATACCCGAGCGGCTAAATAAACCGGGGTATCCGTGGAAACCAGGCATAGGGGTCATAGTTGCTTGAACAGACAAGTTGTATCCGGCTATCTATGTTATATTACATTGTGATTGTAAGAAACATCTTCTAGAGAGAATAGTTCCATTAAGGGTTCCTTTCACTGGGTGAACATGTGTTAACATGCATGCCCGAACTGTGATTGAAAAATCGCAGTATACATAACATCTGGGGGTTCATAGTATAATGAGTAAAAGAGATCTTTAGTCCGCTGACCGAATATTCCCTTAAGAACGCTAGCTTTCGGCTTCACCCAGTCTGAGGTACACATCCGGATGACCCGACAGTAACAATTGCAGAGGTGCTCCCTTTATGCCCTAGCCGAACTAACGGGAACGTAGGGCGTAAGCACAGGAGCCAGACAACCCATCTTGGCAAAAAAATAAGTCATATCGATGCATATAATGACGAAGAAAAGGTACATACGAGGAAAAGACACATATGTGGTGAGCTTAATGCTCGGAAAATAATAATAATAAGCTTTTGTACACGAAGCCCCCAGGTATAATGGACGTACATATTTGAGGATGTGTACGTCGTGGGTGCACGGTTTAGCCGCACGAACGCTTTAAGGCTAAAAAAATAAAAAGCGAAAAGAGAGGAAAAAAATGGAAACAAAAGGGAGAAGGAGACGAACAAAGAGTTCGGCGCTAGGCATAGAATCTTCGGAGTCTAGCCGCGTTCCATGGGTTCGGCTCTAGGCGATTGTATGATGCATCACGCAGGCGGTACGCTCCTCCAGTGAGAACTTCGTCAATGATGAAGGGACCCTCCCACTTGGGCTTGAGTTTGTCCTTTCTCTTCTCCGGCAAGCGTAGAACGAGTTCACCAACATTATAAGTCTTGGCCCGCACTTCTCTACTTTGATATCTGCGGGCCTGTTGTTGATAAAATGCGGAATGGGCTTTTGTGATGTCGCGCTCCTCCTCCAGGGCATCTAAGCTCTCCTGCCGATCAAGCTCAGCCTCTCTCTCTTTATACATGTGCACTCGAGGTGAGTCATGAATAATGTCGCAGGGTAACACAACCTCTGCGTCGTACACCATGAAGAAAGGTGTATATCCGGTAGTGCGGTTGGGCGTGGTCCGCAGCCCCCAGAGTACGGAGTCGAGCTCCTCGACCCAGTGCTTGTCTGATTCTTTCAAAGACCGCACTAGTCTGGGCTTAATGCCGCTCATAATAAGACCATTGGCTCGTTCGACTTGACCGTTTGTTTGCGGGTGATAGACGGAGGCGTAATCGAGCTTAATGCCCAGATTAACACACTAGGTTTTCACCTCATCAGCTGTGAAATTGGAGCCTTTATCGGTGATGATGTTGTGTGGAACACCATAACGGTGCACAACATTGGATATGAAGTCTATCACTGGTCCAGCTTCGGCCGTTTTAACTAGTTTGGCCTGTATCCACTTAGTGAATTTATCCACCATGACCAACAAATATTTTTTCTTATGGCTTCCTCCTTTAAGGGGTCCGACCATATCAAGCCCCCGGATCGCGAAAGGCCAAGTGATGGGGATTGTTTGTAGAGCGGTGGGTGGCATATGGCTTTGGTTGGCGAAAAGCTGGCATCCGACGCAACGTTGGACAATGTCCTATGCATCTGCTCGGGCCGTCGACCAATAGAAACCTCTACGGAAGGCCTTGCTTACAAGGGCCCAAGCCGCAGCATGGTGACCACCAATACCGGCATGAATTTCAGCCAAGAGTTGCCGCCCCTCTTCCTCGGAGATACATCTTTGAAGTACTCCGGTAGCGCTTTTCTTGTAGAGTTCTTCGTTGTGAACCTTGTAGGTTTTTGACCACCTGACAATGCAGCGCACCTCATTCTGATCCTTAGGGAGTTCTCGCCTATTAAGGTAGGCCAAGAAGGGTTCGGTCCATGGGGAAATGACTGCCATGATAAGATGGGCCGACGGTGTTATTTCAGTGGCTGAGCCCCCGATGATATCGGTGTGTTCGGAATCTAGGGTTATAGTCGGATCTGGACTGGTGTTGCCGCTCTCCCCTTGCCATACCATGGATGGATTGAAGAGCCTTTCCAGAAAGATGTTAGGTGGGACGGGGTCGCGCTTGGCACCGATGCGAGCAAGGACATCTGCCGCTTGATTACTTTCTCGAGCCACATGATGAAACTCGAGCCCCTCGAACCAAGCCGACATTTTGAGAACGGCGTTATGGTAAGCTGCCATTTTCGGATCTTTGGCATCGAAATCTCCATTTATTTGAGATATTGTGAGGTTTGAATCCCCGCGCACTCCCAGGCGTTGTATGCCCATGGAGACAGCCATCCGAAGACCATGCAATAAGGCCTCATATTCGGCTGCATTGTTGGAGTTTGTGTATAATATTTGGAGTATGTACTGAACTGTATCTCCAGTGGGGGATGTTAGGACAACGCCCGTCCCTAAGCCCGCCAGCATTTTGGAGCCATTGAAGTGCATGACCCAGTTGGAATATGTGCCGTACTCTTTAGGGAGTTCAGCCTCTGTCCATTCGGCGACGAAGTCGGCCAGTACTTGGGATTTAATGGCCCGGCGCGATTTGTATGTTATGTAGAATGGGAGGAGCTCAATGGCCCACTTGGCAATCCGGTTCGTGGCATCGCGGTTGTTTATTATGTCATTGAGTGGTACTTCGGAGGCCACCGTGATTGAGCACTCTTGAAAGTAGTGTCGTAGCTTCCGGGATGCCATGAAGACCGTGTATGCTATTTTTTGGTAATGAGGGTACTGGGATTTGCATGGTGTGAGGACAGTGGATACGTAGTATACCGGCTTCTGAAGCGGGAATTTGTGTCTGTCCTCCTTCCGCTCGACGACGAGCACCGCACTCACGACCTGGTGTGTTGCCGATATTTATAATAACATGGGTTCACCGACGTTCGGTGCGGCCAGGATTGAGTTGCTTGCTAAAAGAGCCTTTATTTCTTTCAGTATGGCTGTTGCTGCGTCCGTCAACTCGAAGTGATCGATGCGTCGGAGAAGGCGATAAAGTGGCAATGCTTTTTCTCCTAGTCTGGAGATAAAGCGGCTTAAAGCTATGACACATCCGGCTAGTTTTTGGACTTGTTTAAGGTCTGTTGGCGTAGCCAACTGTGACAAAGCTCGGATTTTAGCTGGGTTTGCCTCAGTTCCTCTATTGGAAATGATGAAGCCCAACAGTTTTCCAGCGGGAACGCCAAAAACACACTTTTCTGGATTGAGCTTGATGTCATATGTACGGAGGTTGTCAAATATGAGAAGCAGATTGTCTATTAATGACTCGACGTGCCTAGTCTTGATGACGACGTCATCTACATACGCTTCAACTGTCTTGCCGATCTATTTCTCCAGGCATGTTTGAATCATGCGTTGGTAGGTGGCACCGGCATTTTTAAGTCCGAAGGGCATATTGTTGAAGCAAAACGGCCCATATGGGGTAATGAATGCTGTTGCGGCTGTGTCGGACTCCTTCATTTTGATTTGATGGTATCCGGAGTATGCGTCAAGGAAACACAGTGAGTTGTGTCCAGCTGTAGCATCAATAATCTGATCGATGCGAGGGAGGGGAAATGGATCCTTAGGGTAGGCCTTGTTGAGGTCATTGAAATCGACACATAGGCGCCAGGATTAATCCTTCTTTGGCACCATCACCAGGTTTGCCAGCCACTCCTGGTGTTTTATTCCTCTGATGAATCCGGCCTCGATTAACTCCGCTAGCACCTCACCCATAGCTTGTCGTTTGGGTTCAGAAAAGCACCGCAGTGCTTGCTTTGACGGGTTTATATCCCTTCAGTATGTTTAGGTTGTGTTCATACAACATGCATGGGATTCCGAGCATATCAAAAGGGTGCCAGGCGAATATGTCCCAGTTCTCGCGCAGGAACTCTCATAGCGTGGCGTCAACCGTTGGGTCCAGCTGTGCCCCGATGAATGTTGTCTTCTTGGGGTCCATCGGGTGGACTTGAAATTTGACTATTTCATCTGCTGGTTTAAAGGAGGTGGATTTGGGTCGCTTGTCCAGGATCACGTTATCCCTATCCACCATGGAGCGTAGTGCGGTTAACTCTTCGTCCGCGAGGGCTTCAGACAATGCCTCGAGGGCTAGGGCTATGGTTTTGTTTTCGGCGCGGAGTGCTATGTCCGGATCACTGGCAAGGGTGATAATACCATTGGGCCCGGGCATCTTGAGCTTCATGTACCCATAATGAGGTATAGCTTGGAAGCGTGTAAATGCATCTTGCCCTAATAAGGCGTGATATCCACTGTTGAAAGGGGCCACTTGGAAGGTTCCCTCGTTCTTGCAATTGTTGCAAAATAGTGAGATCATGTCTTCGTCGCGACAATCTTTGATCTTGTCTTTGACAAGGAGGAATCTGGCCCAAAAGTGATGGACCATTTCTTGAGACAGCTATCGTATGTACATAAGATCATGTGTATCTGGGTGGTTGGATTTAAGTCCGAACCCTGACCCAACTTGGGATCCAGAGTTTGAGAAACTTCTGAACTTAATAGTTCGGGCTCTGGGATATCAACTGATTTTTCAGGCCCGTTGTCCGAGTCTAGGTTCGGAGGGCAGGGCGTGCTGTTCCGTGGACGGGTATCCAGCTCTTCAAGCCCGGAAATCCAAACATAGTTCATCCTCAACATAGAGGGAGAGTTGTTGTTTTGCTCCTCGATTACCGCTACCTGATGGGTGATTGGTGGAGATTTGATTTCTCTCTGATCGGGTTTAAGCCCAATCCGATCATAGTCTATAGCGACCCCCAGGGCGGCGATGCAATCAAGGAGTTCGTTTAAAGATGTCAACTTCGTCGGATCCATCCGTTTGGAGTGTTCGGAGTTAACACGGAAGCAATTTTTGATGACCCGAGAAGTCATCGTTGGCTTGACGGCCGAACGGGCGCTCATGGTAAAGCCGCCCAGCCAGAGGGTTTGACCTGGGGCCAGGGCTCCTCCGGAGGTGATACTGTCCTTGACAACAAGGCGCCATCAATCCTGTCTTGGACGTCACGCTGGAACTCTCAATGAAAGCACCAATGTCGGTGTCAAAACCGGCAGATCTCGGGTAGGGGGTCCCGAACTGTGCGTCTAGGGTTGATGGTAACAGGAGGCGGGGGACATGATGTTTACCCAGGTTTGGGCCCTCTCTATGGAGGTAATACCCTACTTCCCGCTTGATTGATCTTGATGAATATGAGTATTACAAGAGTTGATCTACCACAAGATCGTAATGGCTAAAACCCTAGAAGTCTAGCCTGTATGATTATTATTGCCTCTACGGACTAAGCCCTCCAGTTTATATAGACACCGGAGGGGACTAGGTTGTACAAAGTCGGTTACAGAGAAAGGAATCTTCATATCCGGGCGCCAAGCTTGCCTTCCACGCCAAGGAGAGTCCAATCCGGACATAGGTGAGAGTCTTCGGTCTTGTATCTTCACAGCCCATCAGTCCGACCCATGTCAACAGGCCGGACGCCTGAGGACCCCTTAATACAGGACTCCCTCACCCAATGCATGCCATTTTCTCGAGAGAAGCCACTAATGAAATCTACGCCCCAGGGTCTCTTCTTTATCATATTTGCCTTCGAGATCTATTTTATTTGCTTTTAGTTTCAGATCTATTAATCCAAAACACAAAAATACCTTGCTGCATTTTTATTTATTTATTTTATCTCGCGTTCCCGCGAGATCTATTTATCCAATCTACTACAATTTTACCTATCTTTTTACCTGTGAGGGATTGACATCCCCTCTCTTACGTCGGGTTGCAAGTATTTGTTCTTTGTGTGCAGGAGTTACGTGGTGTTGCGTGGTCCTCCTACTGGTTCAATAACCTTGATCTCATCACTGAGGGAAATACCTACCGTCGTTGTGCTGCATCATCCCTTCCTCTTTGGGGAAATACCGACGTAGTTCAATCCGCATCATTGAGATTCTTGTAGATGAATACATATGAGATGTTTAGATGAACACACATGAGATGTTTAGTGTATACCGATATTTGAGATGAACTCATATATGTTTATTGTTTGAACTTTGTAAGGATGGTTTGCCTTCTCGATGATGCCTATGACACACAACACTGGGCCTACATGATGCGCGAGAAGGGGATGGTAATAATGAGTAATCCAAATATTTTGTAAATTTGCCTTTAGTTGAAATTGACATGCCCTAAGATTTGTCATTACTTGTTATTTGCAGAAGCTTGAACCTCTGAAGATTCAGTATCACGGGGTCTCTGGTGCTGCCATGCCCTACGATGAGCGGTACACACCCTACATCCAGCAGGAAGGACTCCTCCCGTGGATTCAGTTAATCAGCCGGTCCACGCCGAACCTCAACGCTCCACTGGTGTCCTCTCTTGCTGATTGGTGGAGGACGGAGATGCACCATTTCCATCTTCAGACTGGGGAGATGGCCGTGACGCTCCAGGATGTCTCCTTGATCACCGGTCTTCCTATCGACAGGAGACCTCTCTGTATGAGCACCGATTCTGATGGGTGGCGCCAGCAGATGACTGCTCTTATCGGTATGGCTCCTACGAGGCTTGGGCTGATGTAGAGGAGGGACAAGATAAGAAGAAGAAGAAAAGGAAAGCAGTCGGAGCTGCTTTCATGTGGATTCAAGCAAACTTTGCACATTGCCGTGCGGATGCCACTGATGATGTGATCCATACACATGCTCGTGTCTATATGTGGTATGTTATCTCGATGACTTTGTTTCCTGACGCCATAGGCAAGAATGCTCCATGGATGTGGCTGAAGGCATTGACCGTCTTCAATAGCACATGGAGCTGGGTTTCAGCGACTCTTGCTTACTTGTACCGACAAGTAGTTGGTTTGTTTTGTTATCAATTCATTTCTTCATTAGCAATGCAACCATGTTGTCAAGTTAACATTGTTTTCTTTTATATGCAGCTGGACGATGCGTGTTGCAGGATCATAGATAGTGCATGCATTGGTGGTAATCTTCTTCTACTTTACGTATGGAACTGGGAGCGTCTGCCTGTTGGATGCCTGAAGAGCGTCAAGTTTAATTCTTGGGATGAAGATGACGAATTACGACGCCCCACTTGGGCTTACAAGTGGGATGTGGTATCCGAGATGATGAACGATGTTAACTCATGTACCAAAAGTACATCGCCGAGTTGGACACGATTACGCCTAAGTAGGTAACGAGGACATTGCATCAGTCATTTCTCATGCTTGCCTGAAAACTTGTCATTGATGACCCATAAGTATAGGGGATCTATCGTAGTCCTTTCGATAAGTAAGAGTGTCGAACCCAATGAGGAGCAGAAGGAAATGACAAGCGGTTTTCAATAAGGTATTCTCTTCAAGCACTGAAATTATCGGTAACAGATAGTTTTGTGATAAGGTAATTTGTAACGGATAATAAGTAATGAAAGTAAATAAGGTGCAGCAAGATGGCCCAATCCTTTTTGTAGCAAAGGACAAGCATGGACAAGTTTTTATATAAAAGAAAACGCTCCCGAGGACACATGGGAATTATCATCAAGCTTGTTTTCATCACACTCATATGATTCGCGTTTGTTACTTTGATAATTTGGTATGCCGGTGGACCGGTGCTTGATACTGCCCTTTCTTGGACAAGCATCCCACTTACGATTAACCCCTATTGCAAGCATCCGCAACTACAAAAGAAGTATTAATGTAAACCTAACCATAGCATGAAACATGTGGATCCAAATTAGCCCCTTACGAAGCAACACATAAACTAGGGTTTAAGCTTCTGTCACTCTAGCAACCCATCATCTACTTATTACTTCCCAATGCCTTCCTCTAGGCCCAAATAATGGTGAATTTTCATGTAGTCGACGTTCACATAACACCACTAGAGGAGAGACAACATACATCTCATCAAAATATTGAACGAATACCAAATTCACATGACTACTTATAGCAAGACTTCTCCCATGTCCTCAGGAACAAACGTAACTACTCACAAATCATATTAATGTTCATAATCAGAGGGGTATTAAGATGCATATAGGATCTGAACATCTGATCTTCCACCGAATAAACCAACTAGCATCAACTACAAGGAGTAATCAACACTACTAGCAACTCACAGGTACCAATCTGAGGTTTTGGGACAAATATTGGATACAAGAGATGAACTAGGGTTTGAAAGGAGATGGTGCTGGTGAAGATGTTGATGGAGATGACCCCCTCCCGATGAGAGAATCGTTGGTGATGATGATGGTGATGATTTCCCCCTTCCGGAGGGATGTTTCCCCGTCAGAACAGCTCCGCCGGAGCCCTAGATTGATTCCGCCAAGGTTCCGCCTCGTGGCGGCGGTGTTTTGCCCCGAAAGCTTGCTTATGATTTTTTCCAGGGTGAAAGACTTCATATAGCAGAAGATGGGCACCGGAGGCCTGCCTGGTGGCCCGCGAGACACGGGGTGCGCCCAGGGGGGTAGGGCGCGCCCCCACCCTCATGGCTAGGGTGTGGGCCCCCTCTGGTATTTTCTTCGCTCAGTATTTTTTATTTATTCCAAAAATAACTTCCGTGAAGTTTTAGGACTTTTGGAGTTGTGCACAATAGATCTCTAAAATTTGCTCCTTTTCGAACCCAGAATTCCAGCTGCCGGCATTCTCCCTCTTCATGTAAACCTTGTAAAATAAGAGAGAACCGGCATAAGTATTGTGACATAACGTGTAATAACAGCCCATAATGCAATAAATATTGATATAAAAGCATGATGCAAAATGGACGTATCAACTCCCCCAAGCTTAGACCTCGCTTGTCCTTAAGCGGAAGTCGATAACGAAAAATATGTCCACATATTTAAAGATAGAGGTGTCGATAAATTAAAATACGGACATGAGGGCATCATGATTA
>NC_057798.1:45730410-45733656 GCF_018294505.1 Triticum aestivum | reverse complement strand
AGTTACCCCACATATCTCATATACTACCATGTGGTACTATATATATTATTTTCTTATTTTAAATATGTTCATATACTATATCTAAGATATTTCAAAGCAAGTTAACTGAAAAACTTGCATATGAGCCCATAGTTTTTGTTATATTTGTGAAATACGTACATATTTGTACATAAAAAAGAGCATACTCAAAAAATGGTACATACTATATAGGGAAAATCTATCCTACCACCCGGTGGTAGTTACCCCACATATACTACCATGTGGTATATATATATATTGTTATTTTCGGTACTGTTTTCACTCTAGTTTTTTAACCGTTTATCGGAATGAGGCATGTAATATACCGTTGAAAAGCTATGGATTAGGCGCAACTTCGACATGTTTAACACTTTTCGAAATTCCGCACGGTTTAAGAGCAGTTTTTAAAACAGCGCGGCCCATGACGAGTGGCAGCGAGCGTTTTTTCGCGATTTCTTCTAAACCGCTCGTCGGAACGAAGCAAATGATACACCGTTGGAAAGATATTATCGAGGCGCATCTTTTTCATATCTATCATTTTCTCTAATTCGTTACGGTTTAAGAGCAGTTTCGAATTTACTAAACCACGGAATTCTGTTTTTTCGAATTTTTAGCAATTTTTGTACTGTTTTCACTCCAGTTTTTGAACATTTATCGAAACGAGGCGCGTGATACACCGTTGGAAAGCTAAGAACGAGGTGCAACTTTCATATGTTGGAATGTTTTTGAGAATCCTTATGATTTTTAGTTAATTTTGAAAATCGTATGGCTGACGACGAGAGGCAGCGGACGTTTTTTCTGAAATTCTCACAAACCGCTGGTCGAAATGATTCAAATAATACGCCGTTGGAAAAGTATCAACGAGGTGCAACTTTTTTATGTAGAACACTTCCGCTAATTCCTTATGGTTTAAGAGCAGTTTCGATCTTACAAAAATGCGGACACTGTTTTTTGCGGCACTAAAATCGTCGTGTGCACTGCATCAGACAGATAGTGCACTGCTTCAGACTGAAAACCGCACTGCATATGATAGACTGAAAATTGTCATGCGTACGCGATGAACGAAGTGCACTGCTTCAGACAGATGAGTGCACTGCTTCAGACTGAAACCGCACTGCATCAAAACAGAGTGAAAATCATCGTGTGTACGCGACAACGAAGTGCGCTGCATCAGATAGATCAGTGCATTGCTTCAGACCGAAACCGCACTGCATCAAACAGACTGAAAATCATCGTGTGTACGCATGTTTCGCTTTGGATTGAAAATCACACTGCATCAGACGGGCAAGTGCACTGCATGTTTTTGTCGGATGTCAATTTTCTCTGATGAAGAAGTGAAGTGCGCTTCACATCGACTTTTTCATGTTAAACATTTTTTTGGGAGAGTGTTTCTCATTAACATGTTTTTGGGACTGTAGCGGCAAGCCAAGTGCACTGCATTCTTCTATTTTAGTCTTTTTTTTTCTTTTTTGTGTTAACGCGTCCGAACTCCAGAGTAGAGGCTAGTGTGCTGCATTAGTTTCTTTTTCTAACTATCCTTTTCTTTCTTCAAATTGAACCGCTTGAGAATGATGAAATGAACCTCTATACACAAACAATAGTACCTCGAAAACAAGCACATCCAGCAACCACACATCGCATGGCACAACAAAATCAGAAGAAAAATGCAACCCCACAGAAATTACATGTCATACTGCACTCACACGTTTGCCGAACTGCAAGAGACATGCGTTCATCCGAGTACTGTATGGTCAACACCGCACACACATCAAACCCCCAGGATGCACAACTTACAGTTTCATTTAACTTAAAAAAACAACCGTGCACAAATTGAACGCCTGCACGCCCCTGAGCTGCACGCGGCGATACAGCAAACCGCATGCCTGTGCAAACCGAGCTGCACGGGATGAGCTGCTGAACCACTGTCGAGCAGTACATTTGAATGTAAACCTCATTAAGCTCCCATCTAAACTGCGGGCAGTGTCAGAGCTTACTGCATCGAGTGCACTACATGACTAAGTGCAAAATTACATGGAAATGTGCATAAGTAAACTGGACACCTGAGGAAAAGGAACTGATATCAAACTGGACACCTCTAAAAATTAACTGGAAAAAACCAGCTAATTCAACGGGAAGAACAACTCATATCAAACTGCAGTACATCGGCGGTGAGCACCTTTAGGAAAAGTAAACTACATTATGATAAGGCCCTGACAATTTTCTGCACACCTCGTTTAGGCAGGCATGACAGTGTTCACATGCAAACGGAAGGAGTAGGATCTCGTCCGTTGACCAAGTTTGCCGTGAGAGGAGGCAGGCGGACTGCATCACCTATCTTTTTTTGCAAAAAAGAGTAAAATGAACCTCAAGAGCAAAGAATAGTGGACTGCATCGGCACTCTTATTTCTCTTCAGAAGAACAAAAAAACACAAATCTCATTGTCATCGGGGGCGTGACAGCGTGAAGGAGGAGGTCGTTTGGGCACGGGGGGTGGAGAGGCATGGTGTTGACTGGTGCTGGCCACCAACCACCCAGTGGATCCGTCATCGGGAGGAGTTTGCGGAGGCGATGGCCGGGGTCGGTCTGAATCGTGCGCACTGGGGAGAAGGCGGGGCAGTGGACGAGAAGAGCTCGAATGGCCCAGGATCCATGGATCCATGGCCGGGGTCACCGGATCTAGCAGCGTGGGTCGGGGCCGGAGCGCCGTCGAGGCATGGTGGTGCGGCGCCCGTGTGCACTGCAAAAGGGCACCCATGTACACTATAAAAGAAGATCGGCCGACCTGTGAGCAGAGGAAGCAGGGGGAGAAGGGGGTCGGGCAGTTTGAAGGGAGAGGAGGTTGGAGGCTGTCACCGGTGGTAGGGAAGCTGCTCCTTTCGCGTCTTCGGCAGGCTAGAGGAGCAAGGGGCGGCGGGTCCCTGTGCGCCCGCCATGCTTGAGGTAGTCGCGCACAGATGGTTGGCCGCGGCGGTCGAATCCTGGGCTGATGGTGGCGGCGGCCGGATCCTCTGGCGACGGTGGCGGCGGCGGTCGTTCCCGGGACTGTGACGGCCAGATCTGTTGTTGGATGGGTGCTTGCGGGAGGTTTGGTGGCTGGATGGGGTAACGCGGCATGGGGAGGTGTGGGCACGCGGTGGTAGTTGGCTGGTAGTGGGGCGGCGTGCGGCTACAATTGGCCGGCCAGGTCACGCCGTGCGGGGGCAGTTGGCCGACCCGGGGCATGGTGAT
>NC_057798.1:45711901-45730224 GCF_018294505.1 Triticum aestivum | reverse complement strand
AGAGTGTGGCCGGGGAAGGTGAAGGTGGGTTGGAGAGGGAGTGGGCGGGGCGGGGCGGGCCGGCGCGACGGTGGCCAGAGATGGTTCTCCGGTAGAATGTGGAGGGAGATGGGGATTTGGACAACAGGTGGGGGTCGTGTGGGAGGTGGAGGTGGGGATGAGCCGGGTTGGGTGGGGTGGGTAGTTGTATTGGGTTTCTGCTCGCGGGTGCGTGACACCAGGTGTTAGCAGAATAAGTGTGGTTGATGTGCAGAATAAGGTCTTAAAGGGTGTTATCATAATAGACCCACCCTACATATATATATTAGCAGAATAACTATTCTGATAACACTTTCGCATTGCACGCTCAACGCAAGTGCACGTCATTGTTTGAACCAAGTGTGCTGCAGTACTCACATGAGTGAACTTCTCGTCGGAAAAAACTGCACGCGTTGTTTTTTGATACTGTTTTCGCTCTAGGTTTTTAACCGTTTATCGGAATGAGGCGTGTAATATATCGTTGAAAAGCTATGGATTAGGCGCAACTTCGACATGTTGAACACTTTTCGAGATTCCACACGGTTTAATAGCAGTTTTGAAAATAGTGCGGCCCATGACGATTGGTAGCGAGCGTTTTTTCGCGATTTCTTCTAAACTGCTCGTCGGAACGAAGCAAATGATACACCGTTGGAAAGATATCGTCGAGACACATCTTTTTCATATCTATTATTTTCTATAATTCATTACGGTTTAAGAGCAGTTTCAAATTTACTAAATTGCGGAATTCTATTTTTCAAAAAATTCAAATTTTCAGTACTGTTTTCGCTCCAGTTTTTTAACCGTTTGTCGAAACGAGGCATGTAATATACTGTTGAAAAGCTATGGACGAGGCGCAACTTTCATATGTTGAAATTTTTTGAGATTCCTTACGGTTTTAAGTTAATTTTGAAAATCGTGTGGCGGACGATGAGTGGCAGCGGCCGTTTTTCGTGAAATTTTTACAGACCGCTGGTCGGAATGATTCAAACGATATGCTGTTGGAAAGATATCGACGAGGCGCCACTTTTTCATGTAGAACAATCTATATAATTCCTTATGGTTTAAGAGGAATTTTGAATTTACCAAAATGCGGATACTCTATTTTTCGCGACACCTGAATCGACGTGGGTACTTCATTCGACTGAAAACCACACTGCATCAGACGAAAAACCGCACTGCATCAGACGGGTAAGAGAACTGTATTGTTTTCTTTTATTCAAACGTAATTTTTTGAAGGACGAGAAAGTAGAGTGCACTTCACATCGGTTGTAAATGAACCACAACACTATCAAGAAGTGACCCGCATTACTTTTTTTTGCTTCCGTAACAACTTTTTTGCACTTATGGGATGAACAACACTATACGGCCGACGACACTGCTTCAGAATGGAAACCGCATTGCATCGGACGGGTAAGCGAGCTACATAAATTCTTTTGTCGGACGTTATTTTTCTCATACGTTATTTTGTCGGACGGCATGGGCGGGGCACTGCTGCCTCGGTCATCGGTGGATGAAGACTCGTCCCATCGTACGGCCTGGATGGGACGGGAGCTGACCCGTGGCTGAGTTGGAGAACATGCCAAGGGCGGAGCTGGCTTGTTGGGGAAGTCTTGGTATGCCGGGTTCGGCTGTCTTGTGCTAGTTGTCGAGGCCGTGTCGAGGAGCTTGGCTAGGTCGGAGAGTTTGGCCGGGTCGAGGGGGCTTGGCCGGGTTGAGCGACCCGGCCAAGCGCGGGCCGGCTTGAGGGGCGATGTTGGCCCCGTTGTTTTTGAAAAGGATCCAGGTTCCGTTGCCTGCCCGGGGTTCATCCCCCCGACAACCATCCTATAGTTGACTAATGTCTTCATTGCGCACACAAAGAATTTGTTGTTTGTCCTCCCTAGTATTTATCCTAACAATCTTTCTAAGTTTCTTGATTTTCTAGCTCTATAATCACCTCGCGGTGTGCGTTTTGCTGAAAAAACAGGGATGAAGAAGAGTTAAAGTTGTGCATCGATTCAAGATGGTGACTGTCAAAGCTTATCTTAGGGGTCAAGGGTTGGCGCTAATGATGCGATAGACTGCTGGTTGATGAGCTTCAATTGCTTGCGCTAATATGGATCTGATTCGTTGATGTGTGCTTGTAAGGTTGCTATTCTGCATATGTGTTGAAGTCTGGCTTTTGCTTGGGCCTGTAATAGTGCTAGCTATATATAGGTATTAAGAATTCCATTTAGATTTTTTTTGTTTTGGCAAGCTTTTGAGGGTTTTCTTTTCAAATTGAGGAGTATAGCTCGATGAAATTGATAAAAAAGATCCTACCACAGTCAGGTTCATGTCGCAGCGATAGTCACCAGTATGAAAGCTAACTGGTCCTATAGCATAGCGAAACACTCGCCTATGTGGAGACAACAAAGCCACTAAAATGTTTACAGGTGTTGGTCTTTGAGGTAACACCAGTATTCTTTCTACATGAGATTTCTGCTACTTTATAATGCCAAGCTATTTTACAATGCTCTCAATTCAATATGTCTATTCTTTTAAACTAGGCAAAATATTTGCCATTTTCATTAATTAAGAAGAGGGCATTATTACACAAGTGCCGTGAAACTGAAAAATCCTAAACAGATTACTCTCGCGGCATTACATTGCTCAATTGCTTGGCACTCACAATAGTCCAAATATACATTTATTCTTTGACGATCCACGTGACAATCTCCATCGGCGCCGCTTTGCTCCTGAAGGCGCATGCATTTTGTTCCTTCCAAAGTTCCCACCCCACAAGAAGTAGCAGAGAAGATAAGGCCTTCATCGGTCGGGTGTTGTTCGAGAGGAGCTCATCCCACCAAGATTTAACCGTGCCGAATTGGTGCCAAGTAGCCATGGGAATAACAAGCCCAAGCCAGGAGAACAGCTCATCCCAAACCCAGAGAGAGAACCTGCACTTGAAAAGGAGTTGGGCCGCCGATTCTTGAACTTGATTACAAAGCAGTCACCAGTCATAGTTTTGCCATCCTGAGCGTTGCAGCCTATCCATGGTCCAAAATATGTTTGATTGACTAACCAGACGAAGAATTTGCATTTGGGAGGAGCCCAAGCCTTCCAATTTGTGACATGAAAGCTAGAGAGAGTGAGTCCAGCGAACTGCACCAAATATGCAGACTTAGTAGAGTAGTTCCCATCATTGACGAGATTCCACAAAATGCTATCTTTGACGCCCGGATGGATGACAATTTGAGCCGAGAATTGTTGAAGCTACTCAAGCGTGAGGCCGCTTTGGGTGTCAATTTGAGCTATCCAATGGAGATCCCTCAAGGCTTGGGCAACCGTTCCGCTTTCTTGCGAGAAATCTCAAAGATCTTTGGCGCAATGTCCTTGGGTCTTAGACCCTCTAGCCAAGACGACTCAGAAAATCACTTTATTCCCATCACCAATCGCTGATTTGGTCGCATACGCAAAAAGATCATGGCATGCGGCCGTGCACAACATCCCCTGCCTGCACCACGCCCTCGGGGGGTCATCCCAGTCTAGCCAAAGCCCGAAGCCGGATGGCGGTGGCAAACTTACAGAGATTTAGAATGCCAAGACCTCCATATTCCTTTGGTTTACAAACTTGCTCCCAGTTAACCTTGCATTCGCCACCAGTCACCTTGTCCGTTCCAGCCCAAAGATAGGCATGTCACAGCTTAGTAGTTGCCTTTAGGACCTAATCAAAAGGTCCAGCGGAGTGATGTGATAGGTGGCCACCATCGTGAGGACCGCATTGACCAAAGTCATGCGACCCGAGATAGCAACATGCTTGCCTTTCCAAGGCACCAATTTGCCAACAACCTTGTCCTCGAGTAGCTGCAAGTGAATCCTCTTAATCTCTTGGTCACAAGAGGTAGACCAAGGTAGCGGATAGGGAAGGAGGAATGACAGGCCGGGAAGGAATGAAGAATATCGTCGAGGTCCACATTGGCACATCTGATGGGTGCAACAATACTCTTGGCGCTGTTAATGGACAATCCCGTGGACTCACCAAAGGAAGCTAGCATGGTGGTCAGGAATTGGACATCCTCCTTATATGGGGCACAAAAAACAACAACATCATCGATATACAGGGAGGCATGAATCCCCGTGTGCCTCCCGGACAGGGGGTGAAGCTTCC
Source organism: Triticum aestivum (assembly GCF_018294505.1). Classification (NCBI taxonomy): domain Eukaryota; kingdom Viridiplantae; phylum Streptophyta; class Magnoliopsida; order Poales; family Poaceae; genus Triticum; species Triticum aestivum. The sequence goes on along the minus strand of NC_057798.1, from coordinate 45,726,077 downwards.
CATAAGGGCAAAAAACACATATTTGACCTGTTGGCGAAATCAATTCATGATTTGATCTGTCCTTGAATTTTTTTTCACAAACTGACCATTTTGTGTGGAACCTAACAGCCAGGCGTTGCACTATGCTATGCAACACCTTGGTCTTAGGTGCCGCACGCCCGGCCAGCGTGGCAGCCCGGAGCCAGGTGCGACCCCACAGCCAGTCGTGCAGTGCCTAAGCGTTAGGCACCACACAGTATAATGTGCAGCACCTAGTGCTTAGGCGCTGCACATTGACTTAAGCCACATCGGGCTAGCCCTCCCCAGGCAATTGCTCTCTGTCAATAGAGAGCAGCGGCAGCGCCCCCTTCGACCCCCCACACCCCTCTCACATCTGGAGATTTCAGCCGTGGAATCAATCTCTAATCCCTCCTACTAGGTAAACTCCTTCGTTCCCTTTCTTTTCCTCCATAAATTTGTTACCGTTTTAGAGATTTGTCCAAGATTGGGTGGAACCCTTGATTTTCTTGGTTTGGATCTTTATTTGTCCAAGATTGGGTGTTGTGATTTAGGATGTGTAGTCATAGTGGTACTACCCTAGTATTGTCCATTAGTTCACAATATATGATTCTTGTTAGTGAAACCCTAGATTGTTTATTTTTTTAGATATATATGAGATGCCTAGTTTTGTAGATAAGTATGAGATGTTGAGTTTTGTAGCTATATATGAGATGTTGAGTTTTTTTAGTTATATATGAGATGTTGAGTTTATTTGAAAGATGAGATGTTGAGATGAACACATATGCCATAGGAGATATATGAGAATTTTTCAAATGAGTATTGTAAATGATTTATTCATTGTGCGAGAAGGAGATGTTGAGTGATACGTCTCCAACATATCTATAATTTTTTATTGTTCCATGCTGTTATATTATCATTCTTGGATATTTTACTACCATTTTATAGCAACTTAATATCATCTTTTAGGACTAACCTATTGACATAGTGCCCAGTGTCAGTTGCTGTTTTTTGCTTGTTTTTTACTTCACAGGAAATCAATACCAAACAAAGTCCAAACACATCGAAACTTTTTGGTGATTTTTTCTGGACCAGAAGACACCAGATGGGCCAAAGAAGTACCAGAGGGGTGCCCTGAGGGGGGCACAACCCACCTAGGCGGGCCTGGGGCCCCACGCGCGCCCTGGTGGGTTAATCCCACCTCGGTGGCCTCCCATACCGCCTCTTTGCTCTATAAATACCCCAATATTCCAGAAACCCTAGGGGAGTCGACGAAAACCAATTCCAGCCGCCGCAAGTTCTAGAAACACCAGATCCAATCTAGACACCATCATGGAGGGGTTCATCATCCTCATTGGTGCCTCTCCGATGATGTGTGAGTAGTTCATTGTAGACCTATGGGTCCGTAGTTAGTAGCTAGATGGCTTCCTCTCTCTCGTTTGATTCTCAATACAATGGTCTCTTGGAGATCTATGTGATGTAACTCTTTTTGTGGTGTGTTTGTTGGGATCCGATGAACTTTGAGTTTATGATCAGATCTATGTTTTTTTCCATGAAAGTTATTTGAGTCTTTTGATCTCTTATATGCATCATTACTTATAGCATCGTATTTCTTCTTCGAATCTTTGGTTTAGTTAGGCCGACTAGATCGACTTTTCTTGACATGGGAAGAGGTGCGTTGTGATGGGTTCGATCTTACGGTGCTTGATCCCAGTGACAGAAGGGGAACCGACACGTATGTATCGTTGCCATTAAGGATAACAAGATGGGGTCTATTTCTACATAAATAGATCTTGTCTACATCATGTCATCGTTCTTATTGCATTACTCCATTTATCCATGTACTTAATACACTAGATGCATGCTGGATAGCGGTCGACGTGTGGAGTAATAGTAGTAGATGCAGGCAGGAGTCGGTCTACTAATCTTGGATGTGATGCCTATATAATGATCATTGCCTGGATATCGTCTTGATTATTTGAAGTTTTATCAATTGCCCAATAGTAATTTGTTTACCCACCGTCAGTGTCAAAACCGGTGAATCTCGGGTAGGGGGTCCCGACTGTGCGTCTAGGGTTGATGGTAACAGGAGGCGGGGGACACGATGTTTACCCAGGTTCGGGCCCTCTATATGGAGGTAATACCCTACTTCCTGCTTGATTGATCTTGATGAATATGAGTATTACAAGAGTTGATCTATCACGAGATCGTAATGGCTAAAACCCTATAGGTCTAGCCTGTATGATTATTATTGCCTCTACGGACTAAGACCTCCGGTTATATAGACACCGAAGGGGACTAGGGTTGTACAAAGTCGGTTACAGAGAAAGGAATCTTCATATCCGGGAGCCAAACTTGTCTTCCACGCCAAGGAGAGAGTCCCATCCAGACATATGTGAGAGTCTTCAGTCTTGTATCTTCACAGCCCATCAGTCCAGCCCATGTCAACAAGCCGGATGCCCGAGGACCCCTTAATCCAGGACCCCCTCAGTAGCCCCTGAACCAGGCTTTCAATGACGATGTGTCCGGCGTGTAGATTGTCTTCGGCATTGCAAGGCGGGTTCCTCCTCCGATTACTTCAAAGTACCTGACTTAAAGAGCAGTATTCAATTTTCCATTTAATGTCGCGCCCATCGGATTCCACACCTTCATGACTTCAGCTTCCATGTGTCGAGCGAATACGAGAGGTCGGGGTATTTTTGCATATATCACCCTGACCATGTAAGAAAGGCGTCTATTTAAAGAGATTGGGATCTTCAAATCCATTCCACACCAAGCGAGGAATCCTCAGAGCTTGCTAGGAGAAACCATTCCAACATGGCTAGCGCTCCCAGCTCTTCCTCCCGTCCCCACGGCCCCGAAAAAGGCGATTGGGAGAAATGTTCCATATCCCACAGTCAGCTAGTGAAGCTGCAGACACAATGATTTCTTCCCCCTCGTGGATCTAGCCCCCATTCAAGCAGGATTGACTTCCTTCAATGGCGGGGCTCAGGCGGAGAATTTCCCCAATCCATCCAGGGGAACGAGTGTGCTTCATTCCCTATCTGTTGAGAGGCGTTGGATTTCCAATCCACTCGTTCCTCCGAGGACTTCTGGAGTATTATGGCCTCCAACTGCACAATTTCACTCCTGCCTCCATCCTGCACATCGCGGGTTACGTTGCTATTTGTGAGCTATTCCTGGGTTGTGAGGCCCATTTTGAATTATGGAGGAAACTATCCTGCCTCGTCCCTCGTAGCCAAGAGGGATCAATATTTGAAGTGGGCGGAGCCGAGGTATGGCGTATCGCCGGGACCAGATACCTGTCTGGCACGCTGAAGAAGGCATTCAAAGAGTGGCCTTCCGAATGGTTCTATATCGAGGACGCCGTCCTTCTCGACCCAGTTCGAATGGGTCTTCCCAAATTTTCAAGCGTTCCGTTGAAGAAACGCTACAGCTGGCGCCCACGGAGCCTCGAGGAGGAAGATAGCACGGAAGTCCGTCAATTGATGAGCAAGATAAAGACGCTCGCCCAGTCCGGATTATCAATAGTCGAGGTAATGGGGACTTCCATATTCTGAGGGGTTCAGCCACTCCAATATAGAGGGCATCCCATGTGGCACTATAATGGGGAAGATGACGCCTTCCGCTGCGGTCGGAAGGGTCCGGACACCCCTGCCGCTTTGGCCAAAATACTGGCCGAAATATACAAAGGGGAGAAAGAGGAATTCACTCGTATTAAAGCCGAGATGGATTTTCCATGTACAATCCTCCTAGCTGGGTGAGTCCAATCCCACTACTCTACTCAATCTACTCCATGAGTCACTTTCCATGGACATTAATCCGTCCATTTGTAACAGGAATGGCGGAAGATCACAAAGGGGCTCCACAGCCCCGCCCCACAGCCAGAGGACCACAAGCGGGACCTTGACCCGGGATTTGAAGTGGATCCAGACATATTCGTGACGCTCGAGGATGGGGTGTTCTACCAGGCGAGCTATGAAGGCACGGAAGTGGCCATCACCGCCGACTATCCCGGTCTTCTCCCTGCCTCACACGTAAGTAATAAAGATACATCTCCTCCGAAAGAGCTTCCTCATTCTGCCTCACCCATCGCAAAATCTCATGCTCCAAAGGGGAGGTGCTCGGCACGCCATCCCGCACCATAGGCGACTCCAAAGAGAGCAGCGCCCGCACTAGGAAAGCTTTCGAAGAGGAAGGCAAGCGAAGACACGTCGGAGCCGTCATCAAAGAGGTATGGCTTCGTAAATATGCCCTTTGGTGGTCACGTCCAACCGTGACATTATCCATTCATGTCTTATCATGAAGAGCGTTCGCCGGACTATGTCCGGGAGTCCTGCCAGTCACACTCCCAACAGCCAGGTTCCAGACCCTGCCGTAACAATGAGGGTTGTATGGGAGTGCCTCCGAATTATCCTTTGGCAGGGGATTCAGATGATGTGTCTGTTACAAACTCGGAATTGGAGAGCTTCATGAACCATCGGCGCTAGAGGGCCGCTCTTTGCGACCCTAGCTTTACCAAAGAGGCATTCAATGCCTTCAACTCGGCTGATGCATACATCCGAGCTGCTCGTGACGGTCTTGCCAGAGCCACAGACCAACATTTGACAGATATGCGGGTGAGCTCACATTATATAAACCTGATAATTATATACCAGTAGCCCTCGAGACTTGAAGCAGTTGATTCAGCTGATTTAAGGATCATTGTAAAACCAGGTGCTTACGGAGAAGAACAACCTATTTTCTCAAGAGCTGGAAAAGTGTCGGACCCAGCTAGCCTCTGCGACAGCCGAACTGGAGAAATCCAAGAAGGCATCGCCTGGTAATGTGTCCCTCCATCGAGAAAAACGGAACTATATGCCAGCAATGCTAACACAGTTGTGTATCTTATGGCAGGATCGTCAGGTCATCCGGGAGAGGCACTGGAAGTCGCACAAGTGGGTGAACAAGAAGCCAAAAGGCAACAGGCCGCGGGCGAACGTATACTTACACGAGTCAGGGAGGAGAAAAACAAACTCCAGGATTCCAACACCCAGCTGGGCGAAGAGCTGAAAGATGTGCGGGCCCAGCTGGCTGACTCTGTGAAGGAAAATAAGAGGCTGCGAGGCGGCATATTTAGTATGTGTTCAAACTTACCTCCGCGTAATTCAGCGAGGAAAGAACTGACAAAGTTATGTCTGTAGGTATGCTGACTGGCCGTCTCGAAGGGGAGAAGTCCGAATCTTCGGGTGATTTGCTACAAGAGCTGTTGCAAATGCACGAGCGAGCTCGGCAGGCGATGCAGAGTGTTGCCAAGGCCTTATGGCCACCCGCCCCCTCTAGGAAGTATGGAGGAGCTTGTACAACTATTTAGGGGAGCACAGCGGCGTTTTTGGTTATGGAAGATATTGGCCTGCCAGGAAGGTGCGCGAGAGGCCTGGGCCATGGTGAAAACATGGTATACCAAGCTTGATCTGAATAATATGGCCCGGGTAAGACCTTTAGGGTCAGATGGAAAAGAAATTCTCGTTAGTTTGGGATATGACCAGGTAAAAGTAACCGCAAAATATTCTCAACAGGATTGTAAGCTAGACAACCTATTGGACGGCATAGAATAGGACATTTTTGAGTCCAAGTGACTATGTACTTTCCTTGACATATTTGTGCCTAGACGGATTGTAAAACAATTGCCATGGCATACCTTTTCGCTTCGACCTCTGGAGCCGAAGGTGCGGAGTGTTTCCGAATACCCGAGCGGCTAAATAAACCGGGGTATCCGTGGAAACCAGGCATAGGGGCCATAGTTGCTTGAACAGACAAGTTGTATCCGGCTATCTATGTTATATTACATTGTGATTGTAAGAAACATCTTCTAGAGAGAATAGTTCCATTAAGGGTTCCTTTCACTGGGTGAACATGTGTTAACATGCATGCCCGAACTGTGATTGAAAAATCGCAGTATACATAACATCTGGGGGTTCATAGTATAATGAGTAAAAGAGATCTTTAGTCCGCTGACCGAATATTCCCTTAAGAACGCTAGCTTTCAGCTTCACCCAGTCTGAGGTACACATCCGGATGACCCGACAGTAACAATTGCAGAGGTGCTCCCTTTATGCCCTAGCCGAACTAACGGGAACGTAGGGCGTAAGCACAGGAGCCAGACAACCCATCTTGGCAAAAAAATAAGTCATATCGATGCATATAATGACGAAGAAAAGGTACATACGAGGAAAAGACACATATGTGGTGAGCTTAATGCTCGGAAAATAATAATAATAAGCTTTTGTACAAGAAGCCCCCAGGTATAATGGACGTACATATTTGAGGATGTGTACGTCGTGGGTGCACGGTTTAGCCGCACGAACGCTTTAAGGCTAAAAAAATAAAAAGCAAAAAGAGAGGAAAAAAATGGAAACAAAAGGGAGAAGGAGACGAACAAAGAGTTCGGCGCTAGGCATAGAATCTTCGGAGTCTAGCCGCGTTCCATGGGTTCGGCTCTAGGCGATTGTATGATGCATCACGCAGGCGGTACGCTCCTCCAGTGAGAACTTCGTCAATGATGAAGGGACCCTCCCACTTGGGCTTGAGTTTGTCCTTTCTCTTCTCCGGCAAGCGTAGAACGAGTTCACCAACATTATAAGTCTTGGCCCGCACTTCTCTACTTTGATATCTGCGGGCCTGTTGTTGATAAAATGCGGAATGGGCTTTTGTGATGTCGCGCTCCTCCTCCAGGGCATCTAAGCTGTCCTGCCCATCAAGCTCAGCCTCTCTCTCTTTATACATGTGCACTCGAGGTGAGTCATGAATAATGTCGCAGGGTAACACAACCTCTGCGTCGTACACCATGAAGAAAGGTGTATATCCGGTAGTGCGGTTGGGCGTGGTCCGCAGCCCCCAGAGTACGGAGTCGAGCTCCTCGACCCAGTGCTTGTCTGATTCTTTCAAAGACCGCACTAGTCTGGGCTTAATGCCGCTCATAATAAGACCATTGGCTCGTTCGACTTGACCGTTTGTTTGCGGGTGATAGACGGAGGCGTAATCGAGCTTAATGCCCAGATTAACACACCAGGTTTTCACCTCATCGGCTGTGAAATTGGAGCCTTTATCGGTGATGATGTTGTGTGGAACACCATAACGGTGCACAACATTGGATATGAAGTCTATCACTGGTCCAGCTTCGACCGTTTTAACTAGTTTGGCCTGTATCCACTTAGTGAATTTATCCACCATGACCAACAAATATTTTTTCTTATGGCTTCCTCCTTTAAGGGGTCCGACCATATCAAGCCCCCGGATCGCGAAAGGCCAAGTGATGGGGATTGTTTGTAGAGCGGTGGGTGGCATATGGCTTTGGTTGGCGAAAAGCTGGCATCCGACGCAACGTTGGACAATGTCCTATGCATCTGCTCGGGCCGTCGACCAATAGAAACCTCTACGGAAGGCCTTGCTTACAAGGGCCCAAGCCGCAGCATGGTGACCACCAATACCGGCATGAATTTCAGCCAAGAGTTGCCGCCCCTCTTCCTCGGAGATACATCTTTGAAGTACTCCGGTAGCGCTTTTCTTGTAGAGTTCTTCGTTGTGAACCTTGTAGGTTTTTGACCACCTGACAATGCAGCGCACCTCATTCTGATCCTTAGGGAGTTCTCGCCTATTAAGGTAGGCCAAGAAGGGTTCGGTCCATGGGGAAATGACTGCCATGATAAGATGGGCCGACGGTGTTATTTCAGTGGCTGAGCCCCCGATGATATCGGTGTGTTCGGAATCTAGGGTTATAGTCGGATCTGGACTGGTGTTGCCGCTCTCCCCTTGCCATACCATGGATGGATTGAAGAGCCTTTCCAGAAAGATGTTAGGTGGGACGGGGTCGCGCTTGGCACCGATGCGAGCAAGGACATCTGCCGCTTGATTACTTTCTCGAGCCACATGATGAAACTCGAGCCCCTCGAACCAAGCCGACATTTTGAGAACGGCGTTATGGTAAGCCGCCATTTTCGGATCTTTGGCATCGAAATCTCCATTTATTTGAGATATTGTGAGGTTTGAATCCCCGCGCACTCCCAGGCGTTGTATGCCCATGGAGACAGCCATCCGAAGACCATGCAATAAGGCCTCATATTCGGCTGCATTGTTGGAGTTTGTGTATAATATTTGGAGTATGTACTGAACTGTATCTCCAGTGGGGGATGTTAGGACAACGCCCGTCCCTAAGCCCGCCAGCATTTTGGAGCCATTGAAGTGCATGACCCAGTTGGAATATGTGCCGTACTCTTTAGGGAGTTCAGCCTCTGTCCATTCGGCGACGAAGTCGGCCAGTACTTGGGATTTAATGGCCCGGCGCGATTTGTATGTTATGTAGAATGGGAGGAGCTCAATGGCCCACTTGGCAATCCGGTTCGTGGCATCGCGGTTGTTTATTATGTCATTGAGTGGTACTTCGGAGGCCACCGTGATTGAGCACTCTTGAAAGTAGTGTCGTAGCTTTCGGGATGCCATGAAGACCGTGTATGCTATTTTTTGGTAATGAGGGTACTGGGATTTGCATGGTGTGAGGACAGTGGATACGTAGTATACCGGCTTCTGAAGCGGGAATTTGTGTCTGTCCTCCTTCCGCTCGACGACGAGCACCGCACTCACGACCTGGTGTGTTGCTGATATTTATAATAACATGGGTTCACCGACGTTCGGTGCGGCCAGGATTGAGTTGCTTGCTAAAAGAGCCTTTATTTCTTTCAGTATGGCTGTTGCTGCGTCCGTCAACTCGAAGTGATCGGTGCATCGGAGAAGGCGATAAAGTGGCAATGCTTTTTCTCCTAGTCTGGAGATAAAGCGGTTTAAAGCTATGACACATCCGGCTAGTTTTTGGACTTGTTTAAGGTCTGTTGGCGTAGCCAACTGTGACAAAGCTCGGATTTTAGCTGGGTTTGCCTCAGTTCCTCTATTGGAAATGATGAAGCCCAACAGTTTTCCAGCGGGAACGCCAAAAACACACTTTTCTGGATTGAGCTTGATGTCATATGTACGGAGGTTGTCAAATATGAGAAGCAGATTGTCTATTAATGACTCGACGTGCCTAGTCTTGATGACGACGTCATCTACATACGCTTCAACTGTCTTGCCGATCTATTTCTCCAGGCATGTTTGAATCATGCGTTGGTAGGTGGCACCGGCATTTTTAAGTCCGAAGGGCATATTGTTGAAGCAAAACGGCCCATATGGGGTAATGAATGCTGTTGCGGCTGTGTCGGACTCCTTCATTTTGATTTGATGGTATCCGGAGTATGCGTCAAGGAAACACAGTGAGTTGTGTCCAGCTGTAGCATCAATAATCTGATCGATGCGAGGGAGGGGAAATGGATCCTTAGGGTAGGCCTTGTTGAGGTCATTGAAATCGACACATAGGCGCCAGGATTAATCCTTCTTTGGCACCATCACCAGGTTTGCCAGCCACTCCTGGTGTTTTATTCCTCTGATGAATCCGGCCTCGATTAACTCCGCTAGCACCTCACCCATAGCTTGTCGTTTGGGTTCAGAAAAGCACCGCAGTGCTTGCTTTGACGGGTTTATATCCCTTCAGTATGTTTAGGTTGTGTTCATACAACATGCATGGGATTCCGAGCATATCAAAAGGGTGCCAGGCGAATATGTCCCAGTTCTCGCGCAGGAACTCTCATAGCGTGGTGTCAACCGTTGGGTCTAGCTGTGCCCCGATGAATGTTGTCTTCTTGGGGTCCATCGGGTGGACTTGAAATTTGACTATTTCATCTGCTGGTTTAAAGGAGGTGGATTTGGGTCGCTTGTCCAGGATCACGTTATCCCTATCCACCATGGAGCGTAGTGCGGTTAACTCTTCGTCCGCGAGGGCTTCAGACAATGCCTCGAGGGCTAGGGCTATGGTTTTGTTTTCGGCGCGGAGTGCTATGTCCGGATCACTGGCAAGGGTGATAATACCATTGGGCCCGGGCATCTTGAGCTTCATGTACCCATAATGAGGTATAGCTTGGAAGCGTGTAAATGCATCTTGCCCTAATAAGGCGTGATATCCACTGTTGAAAGGGGCCACTTGGAAGGTTCCCTCGTTCTTGCAATTGTTGCAAAATAGTGAGATCATGTCTTCGTCGCGACAATCTTTGATCTTGTCTTTGACAAGGAGGAATCTGGCCCAAAAGTGATGGACCATTTCTTGAGACAGCTATCGTATGTACATAAGATCATGTGTATCTGGGTGGTTGGATTTAAGTCCGAACCCTGACCCAACTTGGGATCCAGAGTTTGAGAAACTTCTGAACTTAATAGTTCGGGCTCTGGGATATCAACTGATTTTTCAGGCCCGTTGTCCGAGTCTAGGTTCGGAGGGCAGGGCGTGCTGTTCCGTGGACGGGTATCCAGCTCTTCAAGCCCGGAAATCCAAACATAGTTCATCCTCAACATAGAGGGAGAGTTGTTGTTTTGCTCCTCGATTACCGCTACCTGATGGGTGATTGGTGGAGATTTGATTTCTCTCTGATCGGGTTTAAGCCCAATCCGATCATAGTCTATAGCGACCCCCAGGGCGGCGATGCAATCAAGGAGTTCGTTTAAAGATGTCAACTTCGTCGGATCCATCCGTTTGGAGTGTTCGGAGTTAACACGGAGGCAATTTTTGATGACCCGAGAAGTCATCGTTGGCTTGACGGCCGAACGGGCGCTCATGGTAAAGCCGCCCAGCCAGAGGGTTTGACCTGGGGCCAGGGCTCCTCCGGAGGTGATACTGTCCTTGACAACAAGGCGCCATCAATCCTGTCTTGGACGTCACGCTGGAACTCTCAATGAAAGCACCAATGTCGGTGTCAAAACCGGCAGATCTCGGGTAGGGGGTCCCGAACTGTGCATCTAGGGTTGATGGTAACAGGAGGCGGGGGACATGATGTTTACCCAGGTTTGGGCCCTCTCTATGGAGGTAATACCCTACTTCCCGCTTGATTGATCTTGATGAATATGAGTATTACAAGAGTTGATCTACCACAAGATCGTAATGGCTAAAACCCTAGAAGTCTAGCCTGTATGATTATTATTGCCTCTACGGACTAAGCCCTCCAGTTTATATAGACACCAGAGGGGACTAGGTTGTACAAAGTCGGTTACAGAGAAAGGAATCTTCATATCCGGGCGCCAAGCTTGCCTTCCACGCCAAGGAGAGTCCAATTCGGACATAGGTGAGAGTCTTCGGTCTTGTATCTTCACAGCCCATCAGTCCGACCCATGTCAACAGGCCGGACGCCTGAGGACCCCTTAATACAGGACTCCCTCACCCAATGCATGCCATTTTCTCGAGAGAAGCCACTAATGAAATCTACGCCCCAGGGTCTCTTCTTTATCATATTTGCCTTCGAGATCTATTTTATTTGCTTTTAGTTTCAGATCTATTAATCCAAAACACAAAAATACCTTGCTGCATTTTTATTTATTTATTTTATCTCGCGTTCCCGCGAGATCTATTTATCCAATCTACTACAATTTTACCTATCTTTTTACCTGTGAGGGATTGACATCCCCTCTCTTACGTCGGGTTGCAAGTATTTGTTCTTTGTGTGCAGGAGTTACGTGGTGTTGCGTGGTCCTCCTACTGGTTCAATAACCTTGATCTCATCACTGAGGGAAATACCTACCGTCGTTGTGCTGCATCATCCCTTCCTCTTTGGGGAAATACCGACGTAGTTCAATCCGCATCATTGAGATTCTTGTAGATGAATACATATGAGATGTTTAGATGAACACACATGAGATGTTTAGTGTATACCGATATTTGAGATGAACTCATATATGTTTATTGTTTGAACTTTGTAAGGATGGTTTGCCTTCTCGATGATGCCTATGACACACAACACTGGGCCTACATGATGCGCGAGAAGGGGATGGTAATAATGAGTAATCCAAATATTTTGTAAATTTGCCTTTAGTTGAAATTGACATGCCCTAAGATTTGTCATTACTTGTTATTTGCAGAAGCTTGAACCTCTGAAGATTCAGTATCACGGGGTCTCTGGTGCTGCCATGCCCTACGATGAGCGGTACACACCCTACATCCAGCAGGAAGGACTCCTCCCGTGGATTCAGTTAATCAGCCGGTCCACGCCGAACCTCAACGCTCCACTGGTGTCCTCTCTTGCTGATTGGTGGAGGACGGAGATGCACCATTTCCATCTTCAGACTGGGGAGATGGCCGTGACGCTCCAGGATGTCTCCTTGATCACCGGTCTTCCTATCGACAGGAGACCTCTCTGTATGAGCACCGATTCTGATGGGTGGCGCCAGCAGATGACTGCTCTTATCGGTATGGCTCCTACGAGGCTTGGGCTGATGTAGAGGAGGGACAAGATAAGAAGAAGAAGAAAAGGAAAGCAGTCGGAGCTGCTTTCATGTGGATTCAAGCAAACTTTGCACATTGCCGTGCGGATGCCACTGATGATGTGATCCATACACATGCTCGTGTCTATATGTGGTATGTTATCTCGATGACTTTGTTTCCTGACGCCATAGGCAAGAATGCTCCATGGATGTGGCTGAAGGCATTGACCGTCTTCAATAGCACATGGAGCTGGGTTTCAGCGACTCTTGCTTACTTGTACCGACAAGTAGTTGGTTTGTTTTGTTATCAATTCATTTCTTCATTAGCAATGCAACCATGTTGTCAAGTTAACATTGTTTTCTTTTATATGCAGCTGGACGATGCGTGTTGCAGGATCATAGATAGTGCATGCATTGGTGGTAATCTTCTTCTACTTTACGTATGGAACTGGGAGCGTCTGCCTGTTGGAGGCCTGAAGAGCGTCAAGTTTAATTCTTGGGATGAAGATGACGAATTACGACGCCCCACTTGGGCTTACAAGTGGGATGTGGTATCCGAGATGATGAACGATGTTAACTCATGTACCAAAAGTACATCGCCGAGTTGGACACGATTACGCCTAAGTAGGTAACGAGGACATTGCATCAGTCATTTCTCATGCTTGCCTAAAAACTTGTCATTGATGACCCATAAGTATAGGGGATCTATCGTAGTCCTTTCGATAAGTAAGAGTGTCGAACCCAATGAGGAGCAGAAGGAAATGACAAGCGGTTTTCAATAAGGTATTCTCTTCAAGCACTGAAATTATCGGTAACAGATAGTTTTGTGATAAGGTAATTTGTAACGGATAATAAGTAATGAAAGTAAATAAGGTGCAGCAAGATGGCCCAATCCTTTTTGTAGCAAAGGACAAGCATGGACAAGTTTTTATATAAAAGAAAACGCTCCCGAGGACACATGGGAATTATCATCAAGCTTGTTTTCATCACACTCATATGATTCGCGTTTGTTACTTTGATAATTTGGTATGCCGGTGGACCGGTGCTTGATACTGCCCTTTCTTGGACAAGCATCCCACTTACGATTAACCCCTATTGCAAGCATCCGCAACTACAAAAGAAGTATTAATGTAAACCTAACCATAGCATGAAACATGTGGATCCAAATTAGCCCCTTACGAAGCAACACATAAACTAGGGTTTAAGCTTCTGTCACTCTAGCAACCCATCATCTACTTATTACTTCCCAATGCCTTCCTCTAGGCCCAAATAATGGTGAATTTTCATGTAGTCGACGTTCACATAACACCACTAGAGGAGAGACAACATACATCTCATCAAAATATTGAACGAATACCAAATTCACATGACTACTTATAGCAAGACTTCTCCCATGTCCTCAGGAACAAACGTAACTACTCACAAATCATATTAATGTTCATAATCAGAGGGGTATTAAGATGCATATAGGATCTGAACATCTGATCTTCCACCGAATAAACCAACTAGCATCAACTACAAGGAGTAATCAACACTACTAGCAACTCACAGGTACCAATCTGAGGTTTTGGGACAAATATTGGATACAAGAGATGAACTAGGGTTTGAAAGGAGATGGTGCTGGTGAAGATGTTGATGGAGATGACCCCCTCCCGATGAGAGAATCGTTGGTGATGATGATGGTGATGATTTCCCCCTTCCGGAGGGATGTTTCCCCGTCAGAACAGCTCCGCCGGAGCCCTAGATTGATTCCGCCAAGGTTCCGCCTCGTGGCGGCGGTGTTTTGCCCCGAAAGCTTGCTTATGATTTTTTCCAGGGTGAAAGACTTCATATAGCAGAAGATGGGCACCGGAGGCCTGCCTGGTGGCCC
>NC_057798.1:45707769-45711109 GCF_018294505.1 Triticum aestivum | reverse complement strand
ATATATATATATATATATATATATATATATATATATATATATATATATATATATATATAGGGAAAAACCATCCTACCACCCGGTGGTAGTTACCCCACATATCTCATATACTACCATGTGGTACTATATATATTATTTTCTTATTTTAAATATGTTCATATACTATATCTAAGATATTTCAAAGCAAGTTAAATGAAAAACTTGCATATGAGCCCATAGTTTTTGTTATATTTGTGAAATACGTACATATTTGTACACAAAAAAGAGCATACTCAAAAAATGGTACATACTATATAGGGAAAATCCATCCTACCACCCGGTGGTAGTTACCCCACATATACTACCATGTGGTATATATATATATTGTTATTTTCGGTACTGTTTTCACTCTAGTTTTTTAACTGTTTATCGGAATGAGGCATGTAATATACCGTTGAAAAGCTATGGATTAGGCGCAACTTCGACATGTTTAACACTTTTTGAAATTCCGCACGGTTTAAGAGCAGTTTTTAAAACAGCGCGGCCCATGACGAGTGGCAGCGAGCGTTTTTTCGCGATTTCTTCTAAACCGCTCGTCGGAACGAAGCAAATGATACACCGTTGGAAAGATATTATCGAGGCGCATCTTTTTCATATCTATCATTTTCTCTAATTCGTTACGGTTTAAGAGCAGTTTCGAATTTACTAAACCACGGAATTCTGTTTTTTCGAATTTTTAGCAATTTTTGTACTGTTTTCACTCTAGTTTTTGAACATTTATCGAAACGAGGCGTGTGATACGCCGTTGGAAAGCTAAGAACGAGGTGCAACTTTCATATGTTGGAATGTTTATGAGAATCCTTATGATTTTTAGTTAATTTTGAAAATCGTATGGCTGACGACGAGAGGCAGCGGACGTTTTTTCTGAAATTCTCACAAACCGCTGGTCGAAATGATTCAAATAATACGCCGTTGGAAAAGTATCAACGAGGTGCAACTTTTTTATGTAGAACACTTCCGCTAATTCCTTATGGTTTAAGAGCAGTTTCGATCTTACAAAAATGCGGACACTGTTTTTTGCGGCACTAAAATCGTCGTGTGCACTGCATCAGACAGATAGTGCATTGCTTCAGACTGAAAACCGCACTGCATATGATAGACTGAAAATTGTCATGCGTACGCGATGAACGAAGTGCACTGCTTCAGACAGATGAGTGCACTGCTTCAGACTGAAACCGCACTGCATCAAAACGGAGTGAAAATCATCGTGTGTACGCGACAACGAAGTGCGCTGCATCAGATAGATCAGTGCATTGCTTCAGACCGAAACCGCACTGCATCAAACAGACTGAAAATCATCGTGTGTACGCATGTTTCGCTTTGGATTGAAAATCACACTGCATCAGACGGGCAAGTGCACTGCATGTTTTTGTCGGATGTCAATTTTCTCCGATGAAGAAGTGAAGTGCGCTTCACATCGACTTTTTCATGTTAAACATTTTTTTGGGAGAGTGTTTCTCATTAACATGTTTTTGGGACTGTAGCGGCAAGCCAAGTGCACTGCATTCTTCTATTTTAGTCTTTTTTTTTCTTTTTTGTGTTAACGCGTCCGAACTCCAGAGTAGAGGCTAGTGTGCTGCATTAGTTTCTTTTTCTAACTATCCTTTTCTTTCTTCAAATTGAACCGCTTGAGAATGATGAAATGAACCTCTATACACAAACAATAGTACCTCGAAAACAAGCACATCCAGCAACCACACATCGCATGGCACAACAAAATCAGAAGAAAAATGCAACCCCACAGAAATTACATGTCATACTGCACTCACACGTTTGCCGAACTGCAAGAGACATGCGTTCATCCGAGTACTGTATGGTCAACACCGCACACACATCAAACCCCCAGGATGCACAACTTACAGTTTCATTTAACTTAAAAAAACAACCGTGCACAAATTGAACACCTGCACGCCCCTGAGCTGCACGCGGCGATACAGCAAACCGCATGCCTGTGCAAACCGAGCTGCACGGGATGAGCTGCTGAACCACTGTCGAGCAGTACATTTGAATGTAAACCTCATTAAGCTCCCATCTAAACTGCGGGCAGTGTCAGAGCTTACTGCATCGAGTGCACTACATGACTAAGTGCAAAATTACATGGAAATGTGCATAAGTAAACTGGACACCTGAGGAAAAGGAACTGATATCAAACTGGACACCTCTAAAAATTAACTGGAAAAAACCAGCTAATTCAACGGGAAGAACAACTCATATCAAACTGCAGTACATCGGCGGCGAGCACCTTTAGGAAAAGTAAACTACATTATGATAAGGCCCTGACAATTTTCTGCACACCTCGTTCAGGCAGGCATGACAGTGTTCACATGCAAACGGAAGGAGTAGGATCTCGTCCGTTGACCAAGTTTGCCGTGAGAGGAGGCAGGCGGACTGCATCACCTATCTTTTTTTGCAAAAAAGAGTAAAATGAACCTCAAGAGCAAAGAATAGTGGACTGCATCGGCACTCTTATTTCTCTTCAGAAGAACAAAAAAACACAAATCTCATTGTCATCGGGGGCGTGACAGCGTGAAGGAGGAGGTCGTTTGGGCACGGGGGGTGGAGAGGCATGGTGTTGACTGGTGCTGGCCACCAACCACCCAGTGGATCCGTCGTCGGGAGGAGTTTGCGGAGGCGATGGCCGGGGTCGGTCTGAATCGTGCGCACTGGGGAGAAGGCGGGGCAATGGACGAGAAGAGCTCGAATGGCCCAGGATCCATGGATCCATGGCCGGGGTCACCGGATCCAGCAGCGTGGGTCGAGGTCGGAGCGCCGTCGAGGCACGGTGGTGCGGTGCCCGTGTGCACTGCAAAAGGGCACCCATGTACACTATAAAAGAAGATCGGCCGACCTGTGAGCAGAGGAAGCAGGGGGAGAAGGGGGTCGGGCAGTTTGAAGGGAGAGGAGGTTGGAGGCTGTCACCGGTGGTAGGGAAGCTGCTACTTTCGCGTCTTCGGCAGGCTAGGGAGCAAGGGGCGGCGGGTCCCTGTGCGCCCGCCATGCTTGAGGTAGTCGCGCACAGATGGTTGGCCGCGGCGGTCGAATCCTGGGCTGATGGTGGCGGCGGCCGGATCCTCTGGCGACGGTGGCGGCGGCGGTCGTTCCCGGGACTGTCACGGCCAGATCTGTTGTTGGATGGGTGCTTGCGGGAGGTTTGGTGGCTGGATGGTTTAACGCGGCATGGGGAGGCGTGGGCGCGCGGTGGTAGTTGGCTGGTAGTGGGGCGGCGCGCGGCTACAGTTGGCCGGCCAGGTCACGCCGTGCGGGGGCAGTTGGCCGACCCGGGGCATGGTGATTGGCCGGT
>NC_057798.1:45702607-45707151 GCF_018294505.1 Triticum aestivum | reverse complement strand
ATATATATATATATATATATATATATATATAGACACACACACACACACAACCGGCCTATTCTGGTAATATTAGCAGAATAACTATTCTGATAACACTTTCGCATTGCACGCTCAACGCAAGTGCACGTCATTGTTTGAACCAAGTGTGCTGCAGTACTCACATGAGTGAACTTCTCGTCGGAAAAAACTGCACGCGTTGTTTTTTGATACTGTTTTCGCTCTAGGTTTTTAACCGTTTATCGGAATGAGGCGTGTAATATATCGTTGAAAAGCTATGGATTAGGCGCAACTTCGACATGTTGAACACTTTTCGAGATTCCACACGGTTTAATAGCAGTTTTGAAAATAGTGCGGCCCATGACGATTGGTAGCGAGCGTTTTTTCGCGATTTCTTCTAAACTGCTCGTCGGAACGAAGCAAATGATACACCGTTGGAAAGATATCGTCGAGACACATCTTTTTAATATCTATTATTTTCTATAATTCATTACGGTTTAAGAGCAGTTTCAAATTTACTAAATTGCGGAATTCTGCTTTTCAAAAAATTCAAATTTTCAGTACTGTTTTCGCTCGAGTTTTTTAACCGTTTGTCCAAACGAGGCATGTAATATACCGTTGAAAAGCTATGGACGAGGCGCAACTTCCATATGTT
This sequence comes from Triticum aestivum, assembly GCF_018294505.1. Lineage (NCBI taxonomy): Eukaryota > Viridiplantae > Streptophyta > Magnoliopsida > Poales > Poaceae > Triticum > Triticum aestivum. The sequence continues at coordinate 45,706,499 of NC_057798.1, read as the reverse complement.
GAAATTTTTTGAGATTCCTTATGGTTTTAAGTTAACTTTGAAAATCGTGTGGCGGACGATGAGTGGCAGCGGCTGTTTTTCGTGAAATTTTTACAAACCGCTGGTCGGAATGATTCAAACGATATGCTATTGGAAAGATATCGACGAGGCGCCACTTTTTCATGTAGAACAATCTATCTAATTCCTTATGGTTTAAGAGGAATTTTGAATTTACCAAAATGCGGATACTCTGTTTTTCGCGACACCCAAATCAACGTGGGTACTTCATTCGACTTAAAACCACACTGCATCAGACGAAAAACCACACTGCATCAGGCGGGTAAGAGAACTGTATTGTTTTCTTTTATTCAAACGTAATTTTTTTAAGGACGAGAAAGTAGAGTGCACTTCACATCGGTTGTAAATGAACCACAACACTATCAAGAAGTGACCCGCATTACTTTTTTTTGCTTCCGTAACAATTTTTTTGCACTTATGGGATGAACAACATTATACGGCCGACGACACTGCTTCAGAATGGAAACCGCACTGCATCGGACGGGTAAGCGAGCTACATAAATTCTTTTGTCGGACGTTATTTTTCTCATACGAGTTTTTGTTGTCTTTTTTTAACTTTTTTTATGGACGAGAGTGGACCGCAGAGACTAGGGCAAGTGAACCACATCATATATCAAAGTGAACTGCATTACCATCTTGTTGTTTTGCTATTTTTTTGCATTTTCATGTTCGGTGCAAGTGAACGACGTCACTCTCAAAAGTGAACCACATTCGAGGGCCAAACGCACTGCAACGTTGCATTTGATATAGTTAACAATGAAGGAGTTTTATTATAGTGAACCATGTGGGAGAACAAATTGAGCTTCAAAACATATACTATATCTTTTCATTATTTTTACACAGCCACACACACAGCCATACACACAAAGTCCACAATGTCACAAGCCGAACAGCTGCACCTGCAAACTACACCTTGCCACTGAACTGTATATTCGAAATAAAAAAGGCTACTTGTGCCTGACGAGATGAAACTTTTTTCTATAAAAATAAAAGAAAAAATGCCGCCCGCGCCACCAAACTGTAATCACGCTGCAATTAACTGAATCTCCGTGTGCACCTAACTGTTCATGGGATCCTGGTGCACTGCACATCCAAAATGCAAAAAAAGGAAAAACACTCCTATGATCAGCAGAGTACGGCGAGGTGCACTGCACCTTGCGTCGCCGGCGAGCTGCACTAACACGGCAGCCACTGGGACTATCACAGGGTGGCGAGGCAAGGCAGGGCCGCGGCAGATCCAGTCATGGGAGGGGTGGATCCGGCCGCGTCGACAAAAGCACGTCGCGAATTGCACGCACACGAGCTCTGCACCACACGGGCACACTACGTGAACTGCGTGGGGGCTCAAGTGTCTCCGGTCGGCGCAGATCACGGTGGCCAACATCCACTAGGACCAATCAGACGCATTGAAGGTGGCTCACCCGAGGTGGCGATGTGGGACAGCAGAGGCGTTGTCGAAGGGAGACCAGATCAAGGGGGAGGTCGCCGGATATTGGTGGAAAGAGATCCACCCCGCATGCACGTAACTTCTATATGGGCATGCACGTAACTTCTATATGGGCTTGGCTTCCGCATCTTTGTGAGACTAAGCAAAGTATCAATCGTGTTATCTTCAGTCTAAACTCCCATCCTTTTCTCAGGTGACAACACTACACAGTCCAAAGAACTCCTTGTATTATTACCTCTTTCTCGAAGCAAGATGCAATCGGTTCCATTGTTGCCAGTGTAGTTGTAGAGAATATAGGCAGCAAAATGGTGGACGATGGCGTTAACAGAGTATGCGAGCATCAAATCTGATAAAACTAAAGATGGTAAATTGGGGTAAGGAAAGAAATAGGGGAGATGTCCAAGGAGCTAACCGGAGACCAAACTTTTGTTGTAGCAAATTGCCCGGACATGAGCACTGAGCTGCACCACTTGGATGCAGGCGTGACCGTGTACTGCTTGCCCGCATCGCCAAAGCCGCGTGCGATGAGATAGTGAACACTCCCATCCCCTTCTCAGGTGAAAACACTACCTGGTCTGAAGAACTTGTAATATTACCTCTTTCCGGCAACAAGATGCAATCAGTTCCATTATTTCTAGTCTAGCTGTAGAAAAAAAGGCATAATTTTTGTGGATGATGGCGTTAACATAGTATGTTAGCATCAAATCTGACCAAACTGAAGATAGTAATTCAGGCAAGGAACAAACCAGGGGAGATGTCCAAGGAGCTTACCGGAAACCAAGCTTTTGCTGCCGTCGTTGCCGAATACACTTGATAACTACCGGAGACACAAGCACCGGGTGTGGCCGTGTACTGCTTGCCCGCGCCAAAGGAACTGCGTGCAATGAGCTAGCGAGCTGCATGTTCAAACACATCTTTAGAACTTCTTAATCTCCAGATAACCAAAAGCCATCAATTAGTACTACTTTGTACAGACATATACTAAAGTGTCATTGTCATCAACTAACAGACATATATCTCATTTTTTCACATCACAAATGCATGAACCATTTTGTACATAACATTTACTAGTAGCACAACTTTGCAGAATTAAACATCCTAGTAATTGTTTAACAGGGTAGAGATTTTCTTTATAACTGAAATGAAAACAAAGCTAAACCAAAATTGGCCATGTTAGTGAATCCTAGTTTGGCTAATACAAGTGAATGACTGCAAAAGAGAAGGCACTGTGTCCTCGGAGGAGACCACGTCAAAAGACAAACAAAAAAAGAAAATAGTGCACTGCATGCCCTTGCTGCTCCAACCGCTAGTGGATCGTCGGTGAACTGCAAGTCCACACTGATGCATAAATCGTTGCCACCGAGTAGTAGTGAACGCTGTAGCTGGCTCGCCGTCAACCTCCTGGTGGCCCTCAACCCTCCGCCGACTGAACTACAAGTGGTTGTGCTGCAGAAACATCTTGGTGTGGTCCTCCCGTCGGGAACCCAGTGAGCAAGTATGAAAAATAAAATCAAACACCACGCATCACAGTAGCGAACTGCATGACATCAGTACAGAGTAAGAGATGGCTGGATCATCGAACTGCATTAAGGAATCCACTGTGCTGAATACACCAAAATCGGAAGCAAAAAAATGCTACCATTGTTCTAAACTGCAAAGCGCCGCTACTGCTCTTCCATGGGGCATCGGTGCCCCCATTTGACTCCCCTCGCATGCATCCGGGGAATGAGCTAGCAAACTGCACAACGCCTCCAGCACAAACACCGTCGATGTGTCCCCCATCGCTGACAAGCTCCCTTTTCTTGCTGTTGCGCACTGCACTGCAATGCACATGCACACTGCACGGGAGCTTCGAAAGAGATGCACTGGACCTGCGGGGCGAACTTCATGGTTTTCTTTCAGCGTGCTCTGGGAGATTGTCAGTGTGGGAACTCCTCGCCGACGGAGGGATCATAGGTGAGGTGGAGGTCGCTGTGTGATTCGAGGACGAGGATGAGGGGAGCCAAGAAGGGGTCGGATCCCATGGCCAACGCGCTCGAGGAAGAAACCGGCGCCAAGGATGTGGCTAGACCCCGTCGTTGGGCACGATGTAGGAAGCCTGGGCGACGCGGTGCGGCACTGGGCAGCGTGCTGCTCGCTTCTACCGCCGCCCGTTCTCCTTCCTCTCTGAGGCTGGCTCCCCTTCATGGGAAGCAGATGGAGGAGGGGAGAAGGTGGAGCCAGATCCGGCTGCGGGGGTCGCGGGAGGCTGGGAAGGCGGCTGTCGAGATCCAAAGGTCTCCGGCGGCAGCGCTTACTGGGACGGCGATGGGTGGAGGTGGTGCGCGCCGGGTCGGCACTGGTAGGTGGCGATGCTGGTCTCGCGGATGGACGGAGAAGCTGGGTTGG
>NC_057798.1:45678881-45702125 GCF_018294505.1 Triticum aestivum | reverse complement strand
GGTGGGTGCGCCGCCGCGGGGTGGGAGGTGGTCGGGGTGGGGGCGTGGCCGCGGGGTGGGAGGTGGGGGCGCCACAACAGGGTGGGAGGTGGTCGCCGGTCTTGGTGTTAGCAGAATAAGCGTTCGGTGTTAGCAGAATAAGAGTCTTAATGGTGTTATTAGAATAGACCCACCCTATATATATAGTCATATGATTTCTTATGCTCAAGTAATAATCTATCCACAATGTCAAGTATGAATCAGAAACTTCATTGAGGACTAACAAACTATGTTCTTGGTCATTGAGGCAATTGCAATTTATCATAACATCGGAAAGAGTCAATATAAGAGCTTTTCAGCAAGTCCACATGCTCAACCATCATTTAGTCTTTCACAGTTGCTAACACTCACGCAATACTTATGGTGTGGAGTTTTAATCGGACACAGAGAAAGATATGGGCTTAGTGTTGCCTCCCAACCTTTTACCTCAAGGGTAATGTCAACAATAATAGTTCATGCTAACTTTCATCCAATTGGATATATATATCAGGATCTTTCCAACACAAGGTGCTTGCCAAAGGATAAAATGTAAAAAGGAAAGGTGAAGATCACCATGACTCTAGTAAAAGGTATAAGACAAAAGTAAAAGATAGGCCCTTCGCAGAGGGAAGCAGAGGTTGTCATGTGCTTTATGGTTGGATGTACGGAATCTTAATGCAAAAGAACGTCACTTTATATTGCCACTTGTGATATGGACCTTTATTATGCAGTCCGTCGCTTTTATTTCTTCCGTATCACAAGATCGTATAAAGCTTATTTTCTCCACACTAATAAGTCATACATATTTAGAGAACAATTTTAATTGCATACAACAATGACAACTTACTTGAAGAATCTTATTCAATCCATAGGTAGATATGGTGGACTCTCATGGCAAAACTGGGTTTAAGGATATTTGGAAGCACAAGTAGTATCTGTACTTGGTGCAAAGAATTTGGCTAGCATGAGGGGGAAAGGCAAGCTCAACATGTTGGATGATCCATGACAATATACTTTATTTCTGATATAAGAAAACATAACCCATTACGTTGTCTTCCTTGTCCAACATCAACTCTTTAGCATGTCATATTTTAATGAGTGCTCACAATCATAAAAGATGTCAAAGATAGTATATTTATATGTGAGAACCTCTCTTTCTTTATTACTTCCTATTAATTGCAACAATGACCAAAACCGTGTTTGTCAACTCTCAACAACTTTTATTCATCATACTCTTTGTATGTGAAGTCATTACTCTCCATAAGATCAATATGATCTCTTTATTTCTTTTTCTTTAGTTACCTCAATATCATAGCAAGATAGCAAAGCCCTTGACTCAAAACTAAGCTTTATTATATATATAGCTCATGGACTCGATTACATAGAGGAATCATAAAGCAAAACACAAAACTAGATCATACTAAAACTTTATTCTACTAGATCAAGATATTACCAAAAGGATCGAACTAAGAAAAAGATAAAGATAGGAGTGTGATGATGATACAATACCGGGGCACCTCCCCCAAGCTTGGTAGTTTCCAAGGGGAGTGCCCATACCCATGTGTTTATGTCTCTTTCTTCGGAGGTGGTGGTGTGATATTCTTGGCGATGATGCCCCTCAGGATACGATTCTCCTCCTCGAGCTTATTGACTTGCTGCTTGAGGTCCATTATTTCCTGACGGAGCTTGCCCGTCATGGCTAAAGCTCCTTTCACCCATGGATGTTGCATAGCTGCTGGAGAACAAGTGACACTCTTTTTCATATTTTCATAAGAAAGAAATCTAACATTGGAAGGGATGACCGAGTTTGGAATAGCCGAGCTCTGTAGTTCCCCCATCGTGAATCCGGCTTGGAAGCGAGAAGTAACTTCTTGATCCTCCTCCATGGCATCTATCCATTTCAAATCAGCCTCCATCTCTTCCTCCGTTGATGGCCCAAAGTTGTCAGCATCGCTGTTTGCTCCTGGTCCCGGTGTCGGATGCGACACCCGACTCTCCCCTACTGACTCTTGAGAAGACATCTTTGCTCTAATCTGTGACAGAAACAACTCAAACAAAAACAGAGGATTTCGTCGTGGTACGGTGGTCAAAACCTTTGGGAGATTATATAACGAATTTTTACTGACCAAAAGAAGTATCGTGTAGGAAAACAGAGTCCGGAGAGCACACGAGGTGCCCACGAGGCAGGGGAGCGTGCCCCAGGGGGTAGGGCGCGCCCTCCACCCTCGTGGATGCCTCATGTACTTCTCGGACTACTTCTTATTTTCTTATTTTCTTAAATATTCCAAAATGGAGAAAAATTGCTATTATAATTGTTTTGGAGTCGGTTTACTTACCGTACCACATACCTACTCCTTTTCGGAGTCTAAAACGTTCTGGAAAGTGTTCCTTATGTATTCCTCCGGGGTTACGGTTTCTATAATATTGGTTTCAACATTTATGGGATTACCTGAGATATAATGTTTGATCCTTTGACCGTTCACCACCTTCGGGCTTGTGCCTTCGAAGTTGTTGATTTTTATGGCACCGGAACGATAGACTTCCTCGATAACGTAAGGGCCTTCCCATTTAGAGAGAAGTTTTCCTGCAAAAAATCTTAAATGAGAGTTGAAAAGCAACACATAATCACCTACATTAAACTCATGCTTTTGTATCCTTTTGTCATGCCATCTTTTAACTTTTTCTTTAAACAGTTTGGCATTCTCATAGGCTTGAGTTCTCCATTCCTCAAGTGAGCTAATGTCAAATAACCTTTTCTCACCGGCAAGTTTGAAATCATAATTGAGCTCTTTAATGGCCCAATATGCCTTATGTTCTAGTTCGAGAGGTAAGTGACATGCTTTTTCATAAACCATTTTATACGGAGACATACCCATAGGATTTTTGTATGCAGTTCTATAAGCCCATAATGCATCATCAAGTTTCTTGGACCAATTCTTTCTAGATCTATTAACAGTCTTTTGCAAAATCAATTTGAGCTCTCTATTACTCAGTTCTACTTGGCCACTAGACTGTGGGTGATATGGAGATGCAATTCTATGATTAACGTCATACTTAGCAAGCATTTTATGAAAAGCACCATGAATAAAATGTGAACCACCGTCAGTCATTAAGTATATAGGGACTCCAAACCTCGGAAAAATAACTTCTTTAAGCATCTTAATAGAGGTGTTATGATCAACACTACTAGGTGGAATAGCTTCTACCCACTTAGTAACATAATCAACAACAATTAAAATATGTGTATACCCATTCGAGGAAGGAAACAGTCCCATATAATCAAAGCCCCAAACATGAAATGGTTCAATAACAAGAGAATAATTCATAGGCATTTCTTGACGTCTATTAATATTACCAATTCTTTGACATTCATCGCAAGACAAGACAAACTTACGAGCATCTTTGAAGAGAGTAGGCCAATAAAAACCGGATTGCAATACCTTATGCACAGTTCTATCTCTAGCGTGGTGTCCTCCATAAGCCTCGGAGTGACACTTGCGTAGGATCTGTTCCTGTTCATGCTCAGGTACACAATGTCTAATAACACCATCTACTCCTTCTTTATAAAGGTGTGGGTCATCCCAGAAGTAATGTCTTAAATCATAGAAAAACCTTTTCTTTTGCTGGTATGTGAAACTAGGTGGTATAAATTTAGCAACAATGTAATCTTATATATTTACTAATTGGAGGCACTAATCGAGGCTCCACGTTAATCGTCAAAAGCTAAAGAAATTAACCGTCAGATCAAACTATAGTTATTTACAGCAGTTTGATGATGTTCCGGAAGAGTCCTGCCCGGATATCCCACCTCCACGCCCTTGACCTGAACAAAAAACTCTTCCACGGGCTGCCAAGAAACGTTTCGCTCAGCCCAAGGAAAATCATCTCGCTTGATGCACGTCCCCATCAGGGAGAACCCTAGCGCCGCTCCTCATCACCATCTTCCTCTCCTGTCCTAAACTTCCAGGATGCAATCCATCTACAAAAATCCAACCAACTTCTCCCAGATCCCCTTGCTCTCCGGCCATTGAAACACCTCTGCCCAAGCAAGCTACCTTCCGCTTCAGCTCTGTCCTGTGATGCTCCCTTTGAGGCTATATCAATGCAAGAAGGCATAAATCATGCCACATGACCATATATCAGGAGGAATCAAGGAGTCTTCCAAACTTTGATGCCTATAAACTCAGTTTCAGGTTTGTTCTTCATCAGTTTGATGCCAAATATTTCTGTTTAGATTATAGTTGTTTTTCAACTGGTGAAATTAGTTGATGTGTACAATTTATTAGCACAACCCCAAGCCACCGAGTACTTCCGATGAAAACGATGACGGGGCAAGCTGAATTCTGTTCATGAATTGCTGATGGACAACGCTTAGTACAGCAGCAACACGTTAATCCTTAAAAAGAGCTGACTCCATAACTTGAACATGCACACCATGTAGACAACCTTGACTGATTGTTTCTGCACTGTCGGCCGGAAATACTTCACAAGCAAGCAAAATTAATTGTATTGCCACATGCATGGACCATGCTCACTGTTCTCTTTGTGCTTTTAGGCCAATTTTTGCATGATGGTTGGCTCACCGATGGAGATGTATACCAATGGAACTTTGATGCGGATAGGCCGTTCTCGACTCCTCAAGGTACTTGCGCCCTCCTCCTGTCACCTCCCGTCGACGGTTTGAGAGACCACATGTGATGTAATGGATGGTTTTCTTGGTTTTTACCAGAGATGAAAGAGAAACTGACGGAGGTGCAGATTGGTAGGATGGCAAATTAACAACAGATCAACTGCCCTAGGTAGGTCGCGCTAAACATAATAACAAGGACGAGAGGATGTGCAACAGCCAGTGATGCAGCATCATTGTTCCGCCACTGTGTATTCTTAGTATCTTAAATTACGTGTACTCCTTCTCCTGCAAGGTTTGTCTTGAAACCCAGAATTATTGTAGCTCTCTGATGTTCATGTTGTCATATTTTTTAATACTTTGATTCAGCCATGGCAACATGGAGAAGTCGCCTTGCCCTGCCGCAGCAGCAGCAACCGAAGTTTGAGTCATTGATTCGATGTTGGTGTAGGCATCTACCATATTATTGATCAGCACCTTGCACCCGCTACTCGGCTTTCACGCCACTTCCACTGATCTCAGGTAAGCAACTTGATCACGTTTTCCCCATCAGATCCATGTATTTACTGATTTGATCTAGAAAACGTCAGATTTTGAAACCATGAATCACATGGTGGACACTATCATTTGATAATTCGCCTACACGCAATCTACAATCACAGATGATGGAATTGCATTGCAGGAGCATTCTCCATCAGTCACCACTATTCATGATTGATTTTTAAAAGGAATAATAACATTTATTCATGTGATTTCGGAGCTTGAAGTATATCAATCAATCCAGGCTAATATAAGATGCCACAGAATTAACCAAATTGGATTATTTCATTTGGTTCATGTAAGCTTGAAGGTGGTGGAACTGAAGATTAGCACAAAATGAGTATTTACGATGGATGTGCTCTAATGTTGTTTTGAAGATTATAATTATTATAGTACCCAGTTGTTCAGTTAAAGTAATTATCGTTCTAAAAAGTATGGTAGTTAAGTGGTCAATCTCTGTTTCTTCTTCACATATGTCTAAGCATGGCAAAATAGGTTGAAGTATTCTCTAGGGGTGGTCTGCATTTCCTCCAGAAGCTGCTTGCAATCCCATCAGTAGGGTTGTGTTCACTACATTAACAATTCAAACACCAGCAAGCCGGTTTATTTAAGGTTCATTAGTATGATCATTGGCATAGTCAGCAGAGTCACCCATGTGCGTCTTGACAGGTAAATGGACGGCAATTATTTGAACACTTGGTTCTGTGCACTGAAAGCAATGGGCTTGGACACAACCAATATGCCATGGCATGGCATGCGGGGAGCGCTAGGATCACACGTCAATCAGCGACAAGATGATGGGCTTGGTTCAGTGTTGTACGTGTTTTTTCTTTGTACATTGCTAAATTTCCGATTATGTACATGGTATATCTAATCGTTCTTCGTGTCAGCATTTGCCTTTAGATGACGTAGTGTATTTACATATAAGCTGTAAGTATTATTTGTGATGCACATGTTCGTTTGACCATGGTTTCCAGTAATTTATAGCAAAAGGGCTCCAGAATATTTTTCTTGCATTTCTACTATGGACCCAAGCTGTGAGTTTTTCTAATCTTTTTCTTATATTAAAGCGTTATTGCGGCTGCCTCTGATTTTCTATGGTGGGATATATATACCAGTGTTATATTTATATTTGGCCTAAACCAAAATAAGTTCAGTTCATTCCAAAGTAGCAGATAAATTAGTGGAATTTTATGTTTGGTCTAATCGTATAGATCTCTTAGTCATTCTCAGGCTTTCTAGGCTAGAGGTACTGGTAGCTCTTTTTTTAAAGGCTTAAGACTTTATTTCTCAAAAAATGGATAGGTCTTTTACAATGAGATGATAAATAAAATCGGGAATGGAGGCTTCCCAAAATTCAGAACATCTATTACTGAAAGAATGTTTCGTTAGAGGTACTGCTAGCTCTTTATTCTACCTAGAAACCATTTTTGTCAGGACTAACTTCTTTTCCCATCACGAATTCACAAATTAGGATGTTGATGCTATGACAAATAGGACATAGCCATGTTGGATTTTACTTTCAACCAAGCTCTTTATACTGCTCAGCAGCCTTTTTGGAAGGAGTAGCTTCTTATTTTCCGATAACGAATTCACGCGTTGAATGCTATGGTAAATAGGTTAGCCTGTTGTATTTTAAATTTCAAAATTTTCCTTTGAATTAAGTGGTACAACGTTTGTACATCACATTTTTGTTTGGTGTCCAAGGTTGTTATCGAATATTATTGCACTACATACACGGAAACATGTGCATTTTGCTTCATATTTCATCATTTAATTGATATAATCAATCACTAAAAATAATGATAAAGTTGAAAACATGGGCATTAGGCTCATACTATACAAACAAGTATATGGTTACCACTTAAGATCAGTTAGTAATGAATTACATTTCTTACCAAGCCACCTTTTAATGAGTATGTGGTTAAAACTTCTTAGTGAAAACTTTACCAATATATAATAAATATCTACATGTACATTTTGAATTTTTTAAATTTGATATGTGGTTACTTTTTTTATACGAGCTCAGTAAAGATTAGGAACCATTTGTGGTTTCTGCATAATATCATCATACCTTACCGTTGGAAAGTTTAGGTGTATAATAAAATTCTACAAGCACATGAGATTTAACACACACTATGTAATTGAAGGAGAAGTAATAAATGGGTATTAACAATATTCTTTGTATATTTACTAACTGAGTCCCTCGGAGATCTAATTTATATTTGGAAATTATACATTTGACACTTTATTTATGGGAAAACCTGAAAATATATGCAAAGCAGATACTTCATAAATTCCATTGAGCCACATGGTAGTCAACGCCTAGCCCGTGCAGATATGCACGGGTCGGTGACTAGTTAGCATAATCGGCATACCATGGAGAAGTACGAGAAGCATTTATGACAGCTAATTATTCATTAGGGAAGCTATCATCAATAGGTAGTGGGTCATCAAGAACATTCTCTAACCTAGACAAGTTGTCTGCAACGGGGTTCTCAGCTCCCTTTCTATCAATAATATGCAAATCGAATTCTTTTACTAGGAGAACCCATCTAATAAGTCTAGGTTTAGCATCTTTCTTTTTCATAAGATATTTAATAGCAGCATGATCAGTGCGAACAGTTACTTTAGAATCAACAATATAAGGTCTGAACTTATCACAAGAAAATACAACTGCTAAAAATTCTTTTTCAGTAGTAGCATAATTTCTCTGGGCACTGTCTATAGTTTTACTAGCATATTGAATAACATTTAGTTTCTTATCAACTCTTTGTCCTAGAACAACACCTACGTCATAATCACTAGCATCACACATAATTTCAAAGGGTAAATTCCAATCAGGTGGCTGAACAATAGGTGCAAAAATCAAAGCTTTCTTAAGTATTTCAAATGCTTCTACACAATCATCATCGAAGACAAAAGGAATATCTTTTTGTAAGAGATTAGTTAGAGGCCTAGAGATTTTAGAGAAGTCCTTAATGAACCTCTAATAGAAACCGGCATGACCAAGGAAACTTCTTATACCTTTAATGTCCTTGGGACACGACATCTTTTCAATAGCATCAACTTTAGCTTTGCTAACTTCAGTAACTCTTTCAGAAATTTTATGCCCCAAGACAATACCTTCATTAACCATAAAGTGGCACTTTTCCCAGTTCAAGACAAGACTAGTTTCTTCACATCTCTGCAAAACTCGATCAAGGTTGCTCAAGCAATCATCAAAAGAAGATCCATAAACCGAGAAATCATCCATGAAAACCTCAACAATCTTTTCACAAAAGTCAGAGAATATAGCCATCATGCATCTTTGAAAGGTAGCAGGTGCATTACACAAACCAAAAGGCATACATCTATAAGCAAAGGCACCGAAAGGGCAAGTCTTTTCTTGATCCTCTTTTGACACAGGTATTTGAGAGAAACCAGAGTAACCATCTAGAAAGCAAAAATGTGTATGTTTGGATAATCTTTCTAGCATTTGATCAATAAAAGGTAAGGGGTAATGATCTTTTTTAGTAGCTTTATTTAATTTATGGAAATCAATTACCATCATATAACCCGTAACAATTCTTTGTGGGACCAATTCATCTTTATCATTAGGAACAACAGTAATACCTCCCTTCTTAGGGACACAATGGACGTGACTTACCCACTGACTATCAGCAACGAGATAAATTATACCTGTCTCCAGGAGCTTTAGTATTTCTTTTCTTACCACTTCTTTCATCTTAGGATTTTACCGTTGTTGGTGATCAACAACCGGTTTAGCGTCTTTCCCCAAATTTATCTTGTGCTGGCATAGAGTGGGACTAATGCCCATAAGATCATCAAGAGTATATCCAATAGCAGCACGGTGCTTCTTCAGAGTTTTCAATAATTTCTCCTCCTCCTGCTCTGAAAGGTTAGCACTAATAATAACAGGATAAATCTTCTTTTCATCAAGATAAGTATATTTAAGAGTATCAGGTAATGGTTTAAGCTCAAACACGGGATCACCCTTGGGTGGTGGAGGATCCCCTAGAATTTCAACAGGCAAGTTGTGTTTCAAAATAGGTCCTTGTTTAAAGAATACTTCATCTATCTCCCTTCTTTCATTCATAAACATATCATTTTCACGGTCTAGTAAATATTGTTCTAAAGGATCATTAGGAGGCACGACAATAGAAGCAAGACCAATAATTTCATCCTTACCAGGCAATTCTTTATCATGGGGTTGTCTACGAAATTTAGCAAAATTAAACTCATGAGACATATCACCCAAACCAATCGTAACAATATCCTTTTCGCAATCTATCCTAGCATTAACAGTATTCAAGAAGGGTCTACCAAATATGATGGGACAAAATCTATCTTGTGGGGAACCAAGAACAAGAAAATCAGCAGGATATTTAACTTTCCCACACAAGACTTCAACATCTATAACAATCCCAACTGGTGAAATAATATCTCTATTGGCAAGCTTAATTGTAACATCAATTTCTTCTATCTCAGCAGGTGCAATATCATGCATAATTTCTTTGTACAAGGAATGAGGTATTGCACTTGCACTAGCACCCATATCACATAAGCCATGATAACAATGATCTCCTATTTTAACAGAAATAATAGGCATGCCTACAACAGGTCTATGTTTATTCTTATTATCGGGTCTAGCAATTCTAGTAGCTTCATCACAGAAGTAAATAACATGCCCATCAATATTATCAGCCAAGAGATCTTTAACCATAGAAATACTAGGTTCAACTTTAATTTGCTCAGGTGGTGTAGGTGTTCTAGTATTACTCTTACGAACCACAGTTGAAGCTTTAGCATGATCCTTTATCCTAATAGGGAAAGGTGGTTTCTCAATATAGGTAGTAGGAACAACAGGATCATTATAAGTGATAGTCTTTTCTTCAATTTTAATAGGTGCAACTACTTTTACTTCAATGGGAGGATTATATTTAAACCACTTCTCCTTAGGGAGATCAACATGAGTAGAAAATGATTCACGGAAAGAAGCTACTATCTCAGAGTCAAGTCCATATTTAGTGCTAAATTCATGAAAAGCATCGGTATCCATAAAAGATTTAACACAATCGAACTTAGGTGGTATACCTGACTCCTTACCTTTGTCGAGATCCCAATCCTCAGAGTTGCGTTTAATTATTTCCAATAAATCCCATCTGAATTCAATAGTATTCATCATAAAAGATCTAGTACAAGAAGTATCGAGCATGGAGCGATTGTTGAGAGAAAGCCGAGCATAAATTTTTTGAATAATAATTTCTCTTGAGAGCTCATGATTGGGGCATGAATATAACATTGACTTAAGCCTCCCCCAAGCTTGACCGATGCTTTCTCCTTCGCGAGGCCAAACATTATATATATAGTTACGATCACGATGAACAAGATGCATAGGATAAAACTTCTGATGAAATTCCAATTTCAGTCGGTTGTAGTTCCATGATCCCATATCATCACATAGCCTAAACCATGTCAATGCCTTTCCCTTAAAATATAAAGGGAAAACCTTCTTCTTGATAACATCCTCGGGCATACCTGCAAGCTTAAATAATCCACAAACTTCATCCACATAGATTAGGTGCAAATCGGGATGCAATGTTCCATCTCCTGTAAAAGGATTAGCTAGCAGTTTCTCTACCATACCCGAAGGAATTTCAAAGTAAACATTTTCAGTAGGTTCAGTAGGTTGAGGAGCAACTCTTTGCTCTACTAGTCGGGGTGAAGATACCCCGAACAAGCCCCTCAAAGGATTATGTTCCATAGTAACAAGTGACAGTAAATTTCAGCACACTATATAAATTTTTCCTTACCAAGTTCCACTTACCAAAGGCGCTTCACTCCCCGGAAACGGCGCCAGAAAAGAGTCTTGATGACCCACAAGTATAGGGGATCTATCGTAGTCCTTTTGATAAGTAAGAGTGTCGAACCCAACGAGGAGCAGATGGAAATGACAAGCGGTTTTCAGTAAGGTATTCTCTGCAAGCACGGAAACTATCGGTAACAGATAGTTTTGTGATAGGGTAATTTGTAAAGGGTAACAAATAATGAAAGTAAATAAGGTGCAGCAAGATGGCCCAATCCTTTTTCTAGCAAAGGACAAGCCTGGACAAGTTCTTATATAAAGGAAAACGCTCCCGAGGACACATGGGAATTACAATCAAGCTAGTTTTCATCACCCTCATATGATTCACGTTCGTTACTTTGATAATTTGGTATGTGGGTGGACCAGTGCTTGGATACTGCCCTTTCTTGGACAAGCATACCACTTATGATTAACCCCTATTGCAAGCATCCGCAACTACAAAAGAAGTATTAAGGTAAATATAACCATATCATGAAACATGTGGATCCAAATCAGCCCCTTACGAAGCAATGCATAAACTAGGGTTTAAGCTTCTGTCACTCTAGCAACCCATCATCTGCTTACTACTTCCCAATGCCTTCCTCTAGGCCCAAACAATGGTGAAGTGTCATGTAGTCGACGTTCACATAACACCACTAGAGGAGAGACAACATACATCTCATCAAAATATCGAACGAATACCAAATTCACATGACTACTTATAGCAAGACTTCTCCCATGTCCTCAAGAACAAACGTAACTACTCACAAATCATATTCATGTTCATAATCAGAGGGGTATTAAGATGCATATAGGATCTGAACATATGATCTTCCACCGAATAAACCAACTAGCATCAATTACAAGGAGTAATCAACAATACTAGCAACTCACAGGTACCAATCTGAGGTTTTGGGACAAAGATTGGATACAAGAGATGAACTAGGGTTTGAGAGGAGATGGTGCTGGTGAAGATGTCGATGGAGATTGACCCCCTCCCGATGAGAGGATCGCTGGTGATGACGATGGTGATGATTTCCCCCTCCTGGAGGGATGTTTCCCCGGCAGAACAGCTCCGCCGGAGCCCTAGATTGGTTCCGCCTCATGGCGGCGGTGTTTCGTCCCGGAAGCTTGCTTATGATTTTTTCTAGGGTGAAAGACTTCACATAGCAGAAGATGGGCACCGGAGGCCTGCCAGGTGGCCCACGAGGCAGGGGGCGTGCCCAGGGGGGTAGGGCGCACCCCCACCCTCGTGGCCAAGGTGTGGGCCCCCTCTGGTATTTTCTTCGCTCAATATTTTTTATTAATTCCAAAAATAACTTCCTTGGAGTTTCAGGACTTTTAGATTTGTGCAGAATAGGTCTCTAATATTTGCTCCTTTTCCAGCCCAGAATTCCAGCTACCGGCATTCTCCCTCTTCATGCAAACCTTGTAAAATAAGAGAGAACATGCATAAGTATTGTGACATAACATGTAATAACAGCCCATAATGCAATAAATATCATTATAAAAGCATGATGCAAAATGGACGTATCAGTCATCAATGTTGTGTTGTTTTCCTATTTCATAGGTGGAATGGTAGCCATATGGCGCCAATGACACAGTAGGGTTCACCGACGAGTTTGTCCTCAACCCGATGTGCTTGCGAGATAGGGATCTTTGGCTTATGTGGTGCCCACTAATATGCAAATGGGCGGTTGAGCTTCATTTGCCATATCGCATGTATCGTCAGTTTGGTCTGTTCCAGCCTCACCCACCGAAATGGGTGGGCACGGACAAAGCACTTCATAGGTAAGAGAGCATGAGCCATATTGACTCAGAATCTCCAGTCCTTCTTGATTGTGCTAATGTTTGGTTTTCTACCATGCATGTTGGACAGGAGAAGGCAGCGGAAGATAAAGGACTGGGACAATCATCATTCATCGTATGTTACCCGTTTCCATCTTAGTGTGGAGCAAGCTCATAAAAGTGCAGGCGCCCAGCTTCGCGAGCATAGCTCACTTGCTTTCGATAACTACAAATGTCTCACATGCTTGTGTTGATAGTCCTTGCATATCATGTAGAAATTGCTTGACTAAATCTCATGATGATATGCTTGCTATGTCTTGTTGCCATGATAAAAATGCATCTATTTCCTTGAATTGTTGTGCTAACAATGTAGAGGAAACACAACGCCCCATTGAACAAGATGTGGTCTTGAATGGTGCTTCAAGGGATCCTACATCATCATCTATTGGTTTTTGCCTTATGGCTAAGGCTTCAAAGGTATCTCCTACTTTGAACTCCAATATGCCTCTTGATGATGATTTTAATTCTAATGATGATGAGGATAATGATGAAGAGAATGATAATGTTGCTTCCTTAAAAATTAAGGAAGAAATGATTTTTAAAGCTCTTCATAAGAATAAAATTTCTCGTTCCAACTTCATGTAAACCATGTCTATTCCCATTGAGGGCAAGAAATACATTGAGGAGTTGGAATCTCATCTCTAGGAGCATGAGGTCACCATTGATAAAATGGAAGGTTATGAGCGTGATTACGCTAATGAGATTGCAGACCTCTCCTAAGCTCTTGAACTTGAACAAACCACCAAGGAATCTCTTGAGGAGACTTTTGCTTTAGAATTATATAGAGTGAAGGAATCTCATGATAGAGCTCTTGAGTGGCCAATGATTTTGAAACTAAAAATGAGAAGCTTGAAGTTGCGCATGCTAAACTCCTTGAGGACTTTGGGCACCTCAAAAATGGCTCTAGGGTCATTAAGAGTGAGCTCATCAAACTCACCGAGTCTCATGCTCAACTTAAAGCTTCACATTCAAAAGAGCTTGCAAAGTTGCCTTCTCCTCTTGTTGTTAATGATGATGCTTGTTCTACTACTCTATTTCTTGTGAAGCATCCATTTTAAAGGAGAATGTTGAGCTAAGGTCTCAACTTGAGTTGCTATCTAGCAATTATGGGAAATTGGAAGAAAGTCATGAAAAGCTTTCTAGCTCTCATGATGATCTTCTTGTATCCCATAATGTGCTAAAAATAGCTCATGAGGCTATGATTGCTAAGGTAACATTTAGTGAGCCTCATGTGGACATTAGCACTACTTTTAGTCAAAATGCTATATTGCCTTGTGCTAGTCCTCATAATTCATCTATGCATAACATTGGTACATCTTGTGATGAATTTCTCTTCTTGCCTTGTTGATCTAACAATGAAGCTTATACTTCCTCTAGTACTTGTGTTGAGACTAACCATGTAGAGAAAATCAAAGAGCTCAAGGCCCAAGTCACTTTATTAAAAAAATACTTGGAAATGTGTCATGAAGGGAAGTCCACAGTCAACAATATCTTGAGTGTGCAAAAATCGCCCAATGACAAAGGTGGATTTGGATTCAACTCCAATAAGAAGAAGAAGTCCAAGATGAATAAGAAGAAGGGCCAAAAACAAGTCAAGAATTCGGCCAAGATTATTTGCTTCAAGTGCAAGATTGAAGGGCATCATGTTAGATCTTGCCCATTGAAGAAGAAGGCCATTAGTGACAAGCAACAAGGGAAGCGGCCACAAGTTCATTCTCATTCTCAACATCAAGTTGAAGAAAGGCCTCTTCCCAAGAAGACTCAAGCTAATGCTTCTGAAGTTGAGAAATCAAGTGAGAGGAAAGTAAAGAGTAGATGTTGCCACCTATGTCATGAAAAAGGTCACGTCGCTTCTTCATGCACGAATGGGACCTTATCCAACCATATTCTAATTAATGACATCTATTCTCTTGGGAAGGATATGGTTGGCAATGTGTTTGCCAAATTTGTTGGTACTCAAAGTGGTTTCAAGAATAGAACCATTTGGGTAGCCAAGCCTACTGTGACTAACCTCTTAGGACCCAACTTGGTTGGGGACCAACAAGCTCAAACTTGACCAATAGGTGTTGTTGGAGGGCATTGGAGTCTTGGCTACATTATGAAGAATTAAGGGGACTTCATCACTCTTATTGTCTCCAGCCAAGTCATTTGGGTTATCAAGTTTCTATCTTATATCCAATGTGCCTCCTTGCGGTAACTTGTACTTAAATTGTTTACATTGAAAGTTACTTGCCCCCTTTGCATGTTGTGGTTTTGTACTTGCATGTGTTTGTATATGTTGTGCTTCCATTTTGCTTAACTTGAGTAATCTAGTGTGTATGGCGGCACACACTCATGTACGTGTGAGAGTTGTGTTGAGCCTTTTTGCTTCTAGTTTGTATCTTAGTTGGCTCCTGTGAGAGATTAATGGAACATCCCATTTTGGGAGAGTGATGTGCTTTGTGCACTTCACAATCCTATAAATGTGTGTACATGAGGAATACCACCTAGTATTGGTATTACAAGGTTATCTAGTCTCTATGTGGTATGTCTTCTCATGAGAAATTCAAGTTCTAAATAGTCCATTAATTATCTCTTGTTGGATTCTTATTGCCTCTTGCGAAGTTTTCTTTGGTATCACATTATGGGGGAGTAATATGCTATGTGCATATTACAAGCCTATAAAATGTGTACATTTGAGGTATTGTCACTTATGATATTGTAAATTATCTTGTTCCTAGGTGACATGTTAGCTCTACAAGTTGCAATTTGCTTGTGTTTGGTGTTAAGATGATGTTGGGTATCCTTGCTATCTACCACCGGGAATTATTTCCAAATACTTCTTGTCTTTTGACAATTGGTACTCTCTTATGTGTGGTAGAAATTATTGATCATCTTTACATTGGCTTGTTCTTTTATTTGCCTTCTCTCTTGCCTCGGTCTATGTAAACTCCCATTGTATTCTATATCACTTGTGGATCTTATTAATTCCTTGAGCTTGTCTAGTGTTTTTTCTATATAGTGAAAGTGGTGATCCCATCTTGTGCATTTTGTATTCAAATGCAAATTCTCTAATGCACAATGCTTGGGGGAGCTATCCTATTTTCTATAAAACACTCATCTTATGATCCTTATCAAGTGTGTGTTGGTGGAAGGAAAACCGTTTCTTTTTGGTACTTTGTGCCATCATGAAACTTTGTAGGGGGCTTGGTTTGTTTGGAACATTTCTCTCGTTTTGGAGTTTGATATGTTTGTTTTTGCATGTATAAATAGATATCTCTTCCTTGATGTATCTTTTAATTGATATCTTCCAAGTGATGATTTGTCCATTAGGTAGCCTTTTCACTTGGTATTCCTTTTTATTTGGTGTTAGTTCTTGAAAGTCATTAGCATGCATATTTACTTCACATATTGTCTTTGGCATGCTTCTTTATTTGACCCAATATATAGGGGAAACTCCACCAAAGTCTCAAGTTGGATAGATGTGCATAATATTTATTTTCATATCTATGTGCACATATTTATGTGAAGTTTGTCCTATGTATTGGTGTTTCTAACTCTTTGGTCCCAGTGAGTTTGGGTACCATTTTGTTGGTGTTGTTGTTTTAGGAACAATTGGAGATGCATTATATTGGATGCTCGGCTCACTCACAAGGAATGTGGTGTCACCACGTGCTTATTGGAGTCAATATAGGATGTTCAATGAACTACTTTCTAATACCTCGATTGGTATCTTCTACATCCTTCCAATGCTATCTCGGTAACAAGTATCTATTCATGCATTCCTCTCTCGTATTCAACCTTGTGTAGGTTGCATCTTGGCATGATATTCATTTCATATTGTGATACTTGTTTCCTTTCTCAAAGCATCACAACGATGATCTCTTGTTGCTAGTTGTGATGTCTTTGATGGAGGTGTGGTAGGAGTTCATTTGTATACAATAAGACTATATCTAGTCATGTGATATGCTTTCAAGCAAACATCTTATTGGTATATTTATGACTTCCTTGTGGATATCCTGTTCTTTCCTTTTCGTAACTATTTCGTGTGTTCATATACACTTGAGAGAAGTTACATCTCTAGTTGATATCCTTTTTCTTTCACGTCCATCTTTTTCCTTGGTGGTTTCGTGAAAGGATTTATCTTGAGTGTGGGTCTTATATCGTTGCACCTTGATGCACATTTTGTGGTGAAGATCATCTTCCTCATAATTGTCTTGGCGTGGCCTTTGTCATATTAATTGGTATCCCATGTCTTGATGAGGCTTTCATTTTCTATCTTCACCATGGGTCATCACAAGATTTGATTGTTAAGTTGCTTTTTAGAGAGATTGTGAACCCATTCGCTATTTGAGTGTGTGTGTGGGAAGGACATGTCTTGCACCTTGTATCTCATTCTTTAAGACTATGTTGAAGCTTAATGCTCATCCATGTATTAGTCTTATTAAGTGCTTTGCCATTACTCACACACATCCTCTTTGTTGAGCCCATTTGTTAGTTGCCCCTTGTTACATGTTGCTCAACCATGTGCTTGCTGCAAGAGCTATGCCTTATCTCTTATCTTAGCCCACTTGCACTTGTTGTGAGTTTGTATTGATTTTGGGGGAGTGATGATCCTATTTTGTGCACTTGGTATCCTAATGAAAATACTCTAAGTAGTGCACAAATCACGGGGAGCTTCACTAGTGTCTTTAGAAAACTCCGTTGCTCTTGTGCAAGTGCTAGGCTGAAATTTTCTATTTGCTCTCTTGTACTTGTCATGAGGTTCTATTGGTTTTGGGGAGTGACGGTTCTATTTTGTGATCGTTGTATCCGAATACAAGCGAATACAAAACTAAATAATGCACAAATTATGGGGAGCTTCTCTAGTTTCTATAGAACACTTCTTTGCTCTTATCATAATATCTTTTATTCTTGTGGCTTGTAGGATCTCTCGTTTAGTTGGCTCAATTGGTATCTTTTGAGTGCTTGTTTCAATTGCTACCTTTTGATTGCTTGATTGCTTATTTCTCTGTTTATTATGTCTTTATGGCATATCTTCCTTTTGCAATCTTTGCATACTCAATACAGTTTGTCTTCCTCCAAGTATTTATATTTGGATATGTGTATTGCATTCCACTCACTTGTTAAGAAGTACAGAATTTATGGAGGAACACAATTTATATTGACCTTCTAAGGTTTTCTCCCATTTTGCCAATCGATGCCAATGCGGGAGAAGTTTCAGAGAGTTTTGTGGAGAAGTTTAGAGAGTTATTTCTTCTTGCTTTGGTTTTGTTCCTAAGCATTTGCATCTCTTACACATGCATTACTGGTTGTTGCATTGCTGGTGATGCATAATTCCTTACATAAACTCTCTTGAAAGTGATTTTCATCAATTACCAAAATGAGGGAGATTGAAAGGACATGTGGTGCCCCCATGTTTGGTTTTGGTAATTGATGACATTCTCTATGGACTAATGGTTTCATTGAGCTATATTTGAAGGATTTGTCCATAGGTATTTCTTGAAGTCCATGTGTTGGTTTCAAGGAGTTTATGAGTTGACCAAGGTGTTATTAAGGAACTATCCAAAGATTGGTCATGTGAGTGTTGAGCTTATTGCAAGCATGTCTTGAAGAAGAAGATTGTGTGATCATTCATGTTTACCTTCAAGACATCATCCTAATGAAGAGAGTTGGAAAGATTCAAGGTTGATCAATACTAAGTACAGAGAGTGATTCAAGTTGATCAACACACAAAGCATATAAGATGTACCAAGAGGGATCAAGTGATCCCAAGGTATGGTAAGCATTGTCCATTACGCTTTGTGTACTAACCCATGGTCTACGTGAGAGTTCTATGTGGGGTTAGGTATGTTTCCATGGGCTTGCGCCAAGAGGAAGATACCAACCCATGGAGTGGATGATATCAAGTGTGATCGTCATCATGATTGCGGTGTGCAAGATCAAGTGGAGCATCACGAAGAGATCAAGTGCTTGAAGCTTGTCGTCCATTGTGGTGACAATGGAATTGTGGAGATGTGCCAAATAGTGGTTCACCCATAGTGGGGTATGGGGGAGCAATCAACTAGTCTTCATCGAGCCAACGCAATCAAGAAAGGTAGTCCAACTAGAGGAAGTCAAGATCATCATCATCTAGCTCAAGTAGACTTTGTGCAAGGCAAAGGTTTGCCCTTGATAGGTTTTCTATTTTACCGGTTTCATGGTCGTAGTTGGGAGATCGGGTTATAGGATCGATTGTCGTACTATCAAGAGGGGCTCTCGATGAGTAGCTTGATCGTATCATTCATAGAGAGCTCAAACCATTGCATCCTTGCATCACCTTTATTGTTTCTTGTTTGGTTCTTCTCCTTGTGAGATTTGGAGCATATGGTCATCTTGATGACAAGATCGAGTTCATCGAAAACGGAGTTCACATGCTTCTTCTATAGCGTTCTTGGTGTTGGAGGTTTTACCGGTCTTATTCGAGGAAGGGTTCTCACCATTTTCTTATGGGACTTCTCTAATTTCCTTCTTATTGTTATTTCTATCAAGATTGTGTTAGCCCCTATCGCTAGCTTTCCAACAAACTTGGTTTCTTTGGATTCGGAGCCGTTTGTAGAAGTTGTGTCAGTTTTGGTGTCCTTAAAAAGGCTGCAGCGGTACTACCGCTCATGGGAGCGGTACTACCGCTTGGAGGGGATGTAATTTTTTAATACCGCTCTTGGGAACAGTACTACCGCTTGGAGCGGTACTACCGCGAGTACTTCCATGGCTACTTCCGCTCTGGCAAAAAACTCATCTTAAGTCTAGCGGTGGTAGGCATGGATGTATTTTTTTAGTACCGCTCGCAAGCAGTAGTATCACTACCCTTAGCAGTTGTACTGTGAGGACGAGCGGTAGTACCTTTCCGGCGGTTCTACTGGCCTTTTGCCTCCTCGCTGTTGTTTTTCAAAGGGCTTCCACCGCCTTAGCGGTAGTACCGCTCCCATGAGCGGTAGTACCTCTCTGTGCGGGCTGTGAGCATAACAGTTGGATTTTCCCCCACCTATAAAAGGGGGTCTTCTTCCCCAATGAACCTTATCTCTTAAGCTCGCGTTCTTCCCCCATTGTTGACCTTTTTCGAGCTTACTATCTCTCAATCCCTCCATGGATTCTTGCTAGTTTTTGGGGGAAAGAGAGAGGAGATCTAGATCTATGTTTCCACCAATCACTTTCTCCTCTAAGTGAGGGGAACCCCTTGGATCTAGATCTTGGAGTTCTTCGTGTTCTCTTCTTCATTCTTCCTCTCATTTTCCTCCCTAGCATTAGTTGCTTTGGTGGGATTTGGGAGAGAAGGACTTGGGCACTCCGTGTGCCCTTGCCATTGCATTTGGTGCATCGGTTTGAGTTCTCCATGGTGATACGTGGAAGTTACATTGAGAAGCTTATTACTCTTGGGTGCTTGGTACCCTTGAGCTTGTTCCTCTTGGGTGCTTGGGCGCACTAGACGGTTGGTGGTGTTCGGAGCTCAATCATTGTGGTGTAAATCTCCGGGCAAGCGTCGGGGTCTCCAATTAGGTTGTGGAGACTGCCCCGAGCAATTTGATGGGTATCGGTGACGGCCCCCAAGCGTTGCCATTTGTACGGGTTCAGTGACTGCCCTCAAGGGTCCCTTGGTGGAATCACGTCATCTTGCATTGTGCGAGGGCGTGAGGAGATTACGGTGCCCATAGTGTCTTCTTGGGGAGCATTGTGCCTCCACACCGCTCCAAACAGAGGTTAGCATCCGCAAGGGTGTGAACTTCGGGATACATCGCCGTCTCCGCGTGCCTCGGTTATCTCTTACCCGAGCCCTTTACTTATGCACTTTACTTTGTGATAGCCATATTGTTTCTTGTCATATATCTTGCTATCACTTAGTAGTTTATCTTGCTTAGCATAAGTTGTTGGTGCACATAGGTGAGCCTAGTTGTTGTAGGTTTTGTGCTTGACAAATTAACCGCTAGGTTTATTCTGCATTTGTTCAAGCCTAAACCGTAATTATTTTAAAGCGCCTATTCACCCCCCTCTAGGTGACATCCACGGTCTTTCACATATGTTGCAAAGTTTGGTATGTTATACACTTGTTCATGTTACAGCTTCAGACCCAGAAGTTAAGGCGGTTATCGAACCTTCTCGGTTGCCGTGACCCAAAATATGATGAACCATCTGCCTCTAGGTCTGGTACACCATCGGACCCCTTATCTCACCACCCGGCGGATGATGTGAGTTCCTCATGTAGTCATATGATTATGTGGATGATGAGGGTGCGGTCACCCAAGAGGTATGACTAATCTGTTAGATGTAATTCTCACTTGATTATGATGCCGGTCTTTACCATATTGTTTGATTGTGTGATAGGTTGATGACCTTGATGATGACATGACTTGACGAACTATCAAGTTTGGTTTACATACATGTTGAAGCCTAGGCAGCCCATATGTCGGTTCACGCCCACTGACTTTGACAGAGGCAACCCATAGATGGTCGTAGGGAGCTCGCAGATGGCGAAATTGGATGATGAGGCGGAGGAGGAAGAGGTGGAAGAGGAGGCTCCTCCTGCCAGGAGGAGCAAGATAACCAGCAGGCGTGGCGGCAGGAACACGCGCAGAAGGCATTAGTCGTTGTCATATTTATTATGAAACTGAACTTGTCGCCGCTTCATTAGGTTGATGAACTTGTGAGGTTATGTGATATGTTGGTGAACTCTTAGTAGTGTGCTACTTGTGTTTGTGAACTTTTAGTTATGTTTGAATTGTCTTAAATGATGTGATGTTCAAGTTATTGTTAGAAATATGCCCTAGATGCAATAATAAAATGGTTATTATTATATTCCTTTGTTCATGGTAATTGTCTATTGTTCATGCTATAATTGTATTAATTGGAAACCGTAATACATGTGTGAATACATAGACCACAACATGTCCCTAGTGAGCCTCTAGTTGACTAGCTCATTGATCAATAGATGGTTATGGTTTCCTGACCATGGACATTGGATGTCATTGATAACGGGATCACATCATTAGGAGAATGATGTGATGGACAAGACCCAATCCTAAGCATAGCACAAGATCATGTAGTTTGTTTGCTAAGAGCTTTTCTAATGTCAAGTATCATTTCCTTAGACCATGAGATTGTGCAACCACGGATACGGTAGGAATGCTTTGGGTGTACCAAACGTCACAATGTAACTAGGTGGCTAGAAAGGTGCACTACAGGTATCTCCGAAAGTGTCTGTTGGGTTGGCACGAATCGAGACTGGGATTTGTCACTCCGTATGATGGAGAGGTATCTCTGGGCCCACTTGGTAATGCATCATCATAATGAGCACAATGTGACTAAGGGGTTAGTAACATTTTCATGCGTTATGGAACGAGTAAAGAGACTTGCCGGTAACGAGATTGAACAAGGTATTGGGATACCGATGATCGAATCTCGGGCAAGTAACATACCGGTGGACAAAGGGAATTGTATACAGGATTGACTGAATCCCCGACATCGTGGTTCATCCAATGAGATCATCGTGGAACATGTGGGAGCCAACATAGGTATCCAGATCCCGCTGTTGGTTATTGACCGGATAACGTCTCGGTCATGTCTGTATGGTTCCCGAACCCGTAGGGTCTACACACTTAAGGTTCGGTGATGCTAGAGTTGTTATGGGAAATTGTATGTGGTTACCGAAGGTTGTTCGGAGTCCCAGATGAGATCCCGGATGTCACGAGGAGTTCCAGAATGGTCCCGAGGTGAAGATTTATATATGGGAAGTCCAGTTTCAGTCGCGGGAATGGTTTCAGGGGTTATCGGTATTGTACCGGGACCACTAAAAGGGGTCCGGAGGTCCACCGGGTGGGGCCACCTGCCCCGGGGGACTTAATGGGCTGAATATGGGAGGGAACCAACCCCCTAGTGGGCTGGTGTGCCCCCTAATACTACTAGGGAAAACCTTATACACATAATCTTACCAGTAGCGCGTGTTAAAATGAGGCGCTACTGCTAATTAGCAGTAGCGCTTCTTCCAAAACTGCGCTGCTGTTACCCTCTTAGCAGTAGCGCGGCAGGAGCTGAACGCGCTACTACTATAATTTCCACACCGTTCCCGACGTGCTAGGTATAGTAGTAGCGCCCTTCTAGAAAAGGCGCTACTACTATCGATTTTAGCAGCAACGCGTTTTCCCCTCCCACGCTACTGTTAAATCTATTCTCACCTAACCCCCGGCCCGCGCAACCTGATTCCCTCCTGAGATCTTCCTCCCCCAATTCACCACTCTCTTCTCCCCCTCGCCGCCGTCTCGCCGCCGTCTCCCCCGACCCTGCCTCGCGAACATCTCCCCCGACCCCGCCTCACCGCCGTCTCCCCCGGCCCCGACTCGCCGCCGTCTCCCCC